>NC_047515.1:34270894-34280348 GCF_902827115.2 Pseudochaenichthys georgianus
GGTTTTTAATGCTTCCACTTGCCATTGTACCTGAGGTATCTTGTTTGAGTGCTCTTGAGTCACTTGAAAATATCGGTGGTCGCCTTCAAGGGAATAGCGCCCGTCATGTTCTTCCCAGTGCTTGCCTGTTATGAGCAAATATTAAGTGGGTGCGCTTTGTAGAGAAGTACGACTGTTGGGTGAATAAAACCCTGCCATCACCTCAGGACCGTGCTTGAAGGTATTTCAGTAAAGGTCACTGATTTTGACACACATTTTAGCTCCCAGAGAAACTGGCACTGACACACAATAAGCAACAAACACCATGGAATCATAGGAGCCTGTTCTTCTATAAAGCTGATCCCCATTGAAGTACAAAGGCTTCTGGATCAATCCCACAGTATGTGATTCATGTGCAGCTCAGAGGCCTCAGTGCTCCATTGATGACCTATAAAGAAAAAGAGAAATATCGGCCACTATAAACTGTCTGTTATTGATCTAGTTTCCTGCCAGTGGCTCTGACAACACACACAGTCTAACAGAGAGAGAAACACGGGGAGGGAAGGACAGATTGCTGGTTTAATTAAATCCTTCCCCCTAATGCACAGACCAAAGCAGACACAACTGAGCCCACAGGTGCATGCCTCTTTTTCATTGCCTCACACACGCACAGACGCACGCACGCACGCAGGCACACACACACACAGATCAGAGCGTCCTCCTTTGATTTGTTGTGTTTGTTTTGAGGTTGCGTCTTCTTATACACTAATCTCCGGGCAGTTTAGTGCTCAGAGAACCTTTGTCAATTCTAATTGGTCCTTCTGGTTGGGGGTTGCCCTGGAAACCAGTTTAGAAAGTGTTGGTTGGAGGTCTGCCAAAGGTTTGGATAAGATTGGCTAACGGGCTTCTGTAAATGACACGGCATCGTTGACGCAAACAGGCATGCCAACACTATGTATGGTGACGTTGGATGTTTATCCACATTAGAAACATGTAAAACTCCAAACACAATAAAGTGCAACGTGCAAATCTCACTTTGAGGATGACCAACATCCAAATAATTCATAACCTGAATAGTTAAGAGGATTTTGATGCTGTTAATTAGAGGAGCCTGGGTTGACGTTGGTGTGTGACAGCGGATACCACTGTTGCATGCAGTGTCTGGAATAGTAACAAGTCCCCCACAGGCCCAAATCTGTCTCTGTGAGCTTTAGTAACAAGCCACACGTCTGAGCCTTTGTCAGAGTGTGAGCTGATGGCTATGAGAGGCCGTCTAGCTCACAACTCATACTTGGTCTTACAAACAATATCAGAATCTCACACATACACCATTAAACTCTTTTATACATATTGCTAAACACTTTTACACGCACAATCATACTCTCTTTCACACACTTTTGTCTGGGCCATAAATCAAACTAACTTACATACCAAACTGTATTTTCTTAGAAACACTATTATTCCCACTTACATTCAACATCATACTACAATATTATACTCTAGTAGTGTATGCAAGATGGAACACTTCGTGTGTGAGAAAGAATGAGAGTGTATGTGAGAGAGGAATTGTAGTATGTATGAGGGTATAGTAGTGTGTGAGAGAGAGAATGATAGTGTATGTGAGAGAGGAATTGTAGTATGTATGAGGGGTATAGTAGTGTGTGTGCGCGCTGCATGCTCGTGTCTGTGCGCGCGGCCTTGTCGTCTGTCTGCGGGTCTACGTCGTGTGTGTGCGCGCGACTGCTCGTGTACTGTGCGCGCGGCCTTGTCGTCTGTCTGCGGGTCTCGTCGTGTGTGTGTCGCGCCTGCTCGTGTCTGTGCGCGCGGCCTTGTCGTCTGTCTTCGGGTCTCGTCGTGTGTGTGCGCCCGCTGCTCGTGTCTGTGCGCGCGGCCTTGTCGTCTGTCTGCGGGTCTCGTAGTGGTGTGTGCGAGAGAATGATAGTGGTAAATGTTGAAAGACAATGCCGGGTTGCCCTTCCTAACGGAGTGAAAATGACCCGAAGTACCTCAGTGGCAGCCATGATAAGTGCCGTTCGAATTCTCTAGATGATAGGAAAGGCGGTTTCAAACTAAGAGAAAAGGCTGCCCCACAATGCCTTGCAGCCGCAGCATTTGCCGTCACACAACATTCGGCCGTTCATGGAAACAACCGATTATGACCGAGAAATAATATCATGGAAGTTACGGTGCTTATTAAGCATTTTAAAACGTATGTGGTAAGTTGCCAAAGTGCTTTGTTTTGAACGTTCGTCAGTATTATAATCAAAAAGAGAAATATGAACGTTAGTTTTTACTGAAATTATCAGTAAATGTAAGGGGGAGGGTGACGACGAGCATACGTTTCACTTTCCTTTTTTATTTCAATTCCAACTTTGGTCATGAAGAATATGTTTCTCTGTTGTCCACGTTCATAAAGCATAACACAACAGCATCAGAGCACGGTGCAGAGTCTCTAGATGAGTTTACAGTAGTCCCTCGTTCTTATTATACATCCATGTTGTAGTCCGCTGTATAGAAAACTGTAGTTTCCATAGTTTCCCCACAGCAGCAGACGCACATTTATGACGTCCGCTGGCGCATCATAAACACGTCGGATAGTGAAAGTGCAGTCGGATTCTCAAAGTACCGCAGTCTCTTCTCCTAAGTCCTTTTGAATTCTCCTGTCCACTATCCCTTAACGTTTCACTCAGAGGTCAAGGAATAGACGATAGGGTTAGACATTAGGAGCTGATTGTTGGACTATTCGACTGCAACCCTTATGTTTTTGAGAGCTTATGACAGGAGGACATTGTACTGGTTGTGAGAGAGCATACTTTAAAAGGAAGTCAGGTTGATCCAACAGGAAGCCAGTTTAAATATTCATTCCTTGACTGGTTTACAGCCTTGAAAACAAAGCCTGAAGCTGCTCAGAGCACTGCTAGCTACATTTGAGCTGCAATAAGAACTTTTGGTAACACTTTATATTAAGGTACACAAATTCACCATCAACTAGTTGATAATTAACATGCATATTAGCAGTATATTAGCTATTTATTAGTCATTATAAAACACTTATTAATGCCTTATTCTACATGACCAGATTATACAAGTAATAGGCCATTAGTTGAGAGTTTTTCCTCAATAACCCTCTAATTAGTGCTTATTTATTGTAAGTAAGGAAGTTGTTGTACATGAGTTTTGGTCTTAAAATGCTCTGCTCAATATGGGCCCAATAAGACAGTAGTAGGCCTACCTAATTGTGAGTTATTTAGACTTAATTAACACTTAATAGTTTCATGTCTTGTTACATAAGAATAGATCATATTTAATCCAAAAAATATCTATTTGTGATCATATTGTGTGACCTGCTTGTATGTACTTACACTATAGGTGTGCTGTACTCTCTATGTGTTGTACTGTCTCAGTGTGAACATAGATTAAACAGCCAGCCAAAGTCTTTTGAGAACCAGGGAATGAGCAGCCATGCTCCTTTATTGACTTATTTGCAGTCTACTGACATTCAAACGGAGTGAAACTATACAAAAAGAAGTTACAAGGCACTTAATGATCTCATACATGCAAATGTAACATACACAGATTAACACGTAGGACCGCTAAGTGTAAACAAGGTAAATATAGCTAATGCTAGCTGTGCAATAAGCATGTATACAGGCTAGTATGGCTAACGCTAGCGTGTATGCTAGCGCGAATGCTAACGCATTTTAACGCAGTTTAAACATCTCCAAATGTCATCACATACTGTAAACACAATACATGTTACTAATCCTTACAGTCAGTGTAAGTGTTAGGCTTACACTTACAGTCATTGCTTTCTGACGGACTTGACCCTTTTACTCTACAGGTTACACAGGGAAAATTAGTAGTAGTCTACTGCCATAGAGAGGCGAAGTCCCTCCCTTTCCGGGAGCCTCCATGGGACCCCGGAAGCGTAAAATTATACATTGAAGTCAATGGAGAGAGAAAGGTTATCTTTTGATCCCGTTTGAATTGTGCCACGAATGACACATATGATGTTTGTCAATTTAAAATAATATTTTGCAAGTCAAAAAAATTAAAATGTGTCGTAAAACTGTGAAGTTACACATTTTTTTGTGTGAAACCGCTGAGTGAACTACAGGTCTCTTGGTCTCGCACAATACGCGTCACCATCACAAAGATGGCCGTCACGTTAGCAAATGTCACCTGTTTCTTTCAGAATGAGAATAAAAGTATAAAACGAGGTGACTACAAGTCTGGACACGTTGAGAGCTGTACATACACGAAAGGGGAGTTATTCGGTTCTGTAAGAGCAGCGGGACCGGCTTTACAAGATGTTGGTGAGTAATATGAGTGCAATGTGTAACGTTAATGTCAGCTAGCTAACATTAGCTAACAAGGTACACTAACGTGTTTTGTTTCAGTAACTAGTGTTCTCCTTTAGAACTTCGTGGTCTGTGTGTGCTGTGGATAACATTAGTGTTCACAAGAACAAGGTATACTCCCGTGTTTTGTTTTAGTTGCTCTTCAGATTGAAACGGCCAGTTTTATATCGACTATACTGTATGTGTGATCTCCTTTTACATCTCGTTGTGTCATTTGAGTTTATTTGCTGTGTGTAGATTCAAGGGTTTTGGTTATCTTGTCAATTTGTTTGGTTATCCAGGCACAGCTGTGTGTGACTCCCTCGGGTACACTGGTATGTGTTTTCCTAATGTAGAGAGCATTGATTAATTAATAAACTACACACTGAGTCTAGATCCTGACCAAATCCTTTTTTATTGTTGATCAAATGTTTTTCAAAAATGTATTCATACACATTTAGAAAAATACAATGTACAATCACAACCAGTACAACACACATTACAAAAAATACAGAAAAAACAAACTATAACAACAATCAGACAAAACTATGGAAAAATAACCCCTCCCACCCCCAGATCCGGACCATCCTTGTATTATTGCTCATTCAATCTATTATAGCATGCTAACAAACATGGTACTTTCTTTATTTGTACAGATCTGCATTGGAGGCGATGGCGCGATGCAGAGCGCTGTCTGTGATTGTGCACGGGGGATGTACAAATGCAGCCACGCTGCAGCATTGGCAATGTGCCATGTGGCAGATCAGCTCCACAGATGTTGAGTGCCAGTGGAGGAAGCCTGGCACTTCCAAAGTAGTCCAGCCGGTGTCTCAACTTTACCAACAGTGAGAGGAGACATACAACCCACTGGCCAGAGACATCGCCACTCAGGATGTAGACTGGTTCAGGTCTGCACTGAGGGGCGCACAGTGTGGCATGGCATGGCTTTTGTCACCTGAGCCAGAGCCGCGGCCTCAACATCAGGCCATTGTCACCGTACCGGAGCTGGTGAAGGGGGTCGGGGGCTTGAGGCAATTCTTGCCTCAATGCGACTGAGCAGAGACCAGCAAGCTGCCATCCAGACAGCCACCGGAGGACAGCGGACAAAGTGGCAGTTACACAGGCGGGGCAGGTTGACAGCCAGCAAGTTTGGTTCTGTGCTGCGGTCGGGACTTTCATCCACTCCATGCGCGTCCCTCATGAAGAGGGTGCTCGGGGGGTACAACTTGGACGGAGTCATGGCTGTCAACTGGGGGGTTGTAAACGAGGCCGAAGCGGTGAAGGCTTTTGTGCAGGCCTATCAGGAGACAGTGTTCGAGTCTGGTCTCTTTGTGAGTGAGTCGGTGTTTTGGGAGCATCCCCCGATGAACTTGTGCAGCCATCTGCCCTGCTGGAGGTGAAGTGTCCACCATCATTATATAGGATATATATATATATATTTGTATACATATCTGTAAATTGTATAATTTTATTTGATTTAAAAGTATTTTTGATCTCTGTCTATAAACACAAACTGAGTAAGATTGACAATAAAGTTGACTTTGAAAAATATATATATTCTTTATGAAAATAGTTGACTGTTGGAGAAATGAATCCAAATGAAACGTTGGACTGAACTACAACTACGCCCTTTAAATCTCTACGGACTGTTTTTCAGTGGGATGGCAAGTTCCTATCTTTAAACATGTATTAGTTTTTTCTCAGAACAGATTTGATTTTCTGAAGTTAATTTAACTTAACCATGTAAGGTCATTATTAAAAAGGTACAATCAATTTGTTTAGGGTTGAATAAAATAATGCAAAACATTTCATTTGGATAATTTACTGACAGAATAAGAAACTCAATAATGCTCTACTCACCTGTTCCTTTTTATAAAGTGAAACAGTTGAAACGATAGATTTTAGTAAACTTAAAAACAACCTTCTCCAAAAGCTATCAAGGAATATACCGAATACTTGTTTTAGAACTTTATTACATATTTTTATATAAATAGTTTGAGTGATCCATAATTGACAGAAGCTTGTGTTTACACTGACCTGTCAATCATATATTAATGTCTTTGTAACTTCAGTAAACCACTACCTCACTCATTTCTTTCATCACGGTTCAGTAAACTAAGTGACACATGAACCAGTTTAATAATTATAATAACGTAGGATTGCAACTCTTTGAAACTGTAGGTGGCTCTTAAAAGAGCCGTTGTATTTGGGTGTGCTGGTCTCAGGTCAGTCTAAGCCCTCTCTCGCGGATGCAGCGGGCCAGCTGGATGTCCTTAGGCATGATGTTGACCCTCTTTGCTTGGTTCATCTTACTGGGGGGCAGCTACATGGATGTCGGTGCAGTCCACAATCATTGTGCAGTTGAAGGCAGAATGAATTTATTATTGACTCCGAATGAAGCACAACTTCATGTCATACAACACATTGACTTTATTTGTAATTGTGTAAAAAAAGAAAGCATTGATTAGCAAGCAGGACCTGCAGGAACAGAGCACGGTGATGGATGGAGCTGGGAAGAGAGAAGAATAAAGAAAACAGATCAACTTTATTATCGGATATTAAAAATTCAATTTCAAAACAAGTTGCCGCTCCTAGTTTTCTAGTATGTAAAGATGATTTCACTTGACCTATGCACAATATCACACTCAATACATGTGTGTCTCTGGGGGGTGCATTGTGCCTTTGATGTATATAAATAATATACCATAACCAAATACTATTACGTACAGTGGAAATCAGGTTGCCAGAGCAGGTCAGTCCAGTGTGCATGTTCCTCAGGGTCTCAGCAGTTACAGGTGAGGGAAAGGAAACAAAAGAGGAAAAAGGTCAGTAACAACACTTTAAAGTAACAACACTTTGAATAATTATCTCTTTTAATAATGTTCTATCAGTAATCACTCAACTACTGTCTTTCCAACAAACAGATTGACTCACTATCATCACAATGAAACACGTCCAGAAGAATGGACCACAGATGGAAATTAGCTATTAGCTATAATCTGGCATATTGCATCTCTTCTCTTTGCTGAGATTAATGTTTGTGTATGCATGGTCCTTCTATAAATAAATACATGTCATGCAAAGCTGCCTGCCTGCCTTCCTTCCTTCGACTCTCCCTGAACTGCCTGATCTTTTAATGTTCAATGTTAACCATTTGAGCAGATAGCATTAAGTAGAAAAGATCGCAGATGCTAATCTGCCGTTAGCCTACCTCCCGCCCCCTTAGCACCTGGCGATAGGTTCCTCTTAAAATGTTTCACAAAATACTTAACATCATGACTACTCTTACTGTTTAACATTTGGGTTCACTTCATGTTAAGGCTAATACAAATGACAAGGCTAAGTAATGTGATGCTACTAGCTATGTAGCTAGCTTGACTGTGTTCCATGCACAACATGTGTATTACCTGAGATCTCTGATCCAGCGACTCCTGGGGCCTATAGAGAGGCGAAGTCACGCCCATCTACTTCCGGCCCATGGGACCCCGGAAGCGAAAAATTAACATTGAATTCAATGGAGAGAGAACACGTATCTTTTGATCCCGTTTGAATTGTGCCACGAACTACACATATGATGTTTGTCAATCTTAAACAATAAGTTCCATGTCAAAAAAGTCACATTTTGTCGTAAAACTGTTGAAATATAAGACTATGAAAAATACGCGACTACAAATCCCAAATCCCATTCTGGCTCGCGTAAGTGATGTCACAGGCGAGAATGCTCCAAGTGGTTGCGACTCGTAATTAAAGCGAAGAAGAAGAAGATCTCATAACTGATTTATTCCCTCCAATAAATAAGAGATTGCTAAAAATAAATTCACTTTTACAAGATGCCTGTGTGCTTTGTACCAGGTTGTAATCACATAAGTGATCATACCACTTGCTCGTTCTATCGCTTCCCGTCTGATGAAAGGACCAGGAGTCGCCGGATCAGACATCTCAGGTAATACACATGTTGTGCATGGAACACAGTCAAGCTAGCTACCTAGCTAGTAGCGACGAGTAGCGAGCACGTTAGTTAGCATTACATTACTTTAGTGATGGTAGCCTTACCATGACATTATTATTTTATTACATGAAGTAAACTAAAGCAAACAGATATTGTTCTAAACTGTATTAAAGTAAACAGGTATTATCTTGAACTGTATTGAAGTGAACATGTATTATTTGGGACTGTTTTAAAGTAATCCTATATATATAAACCTTCTTACATACACTTTCCCAGACACCCTGACACACACACACACCCTGACACACACACACACACACACACACACACACACACACACACACACACACACACACACACACACACACACACACACACACACACACACACACACACACACACACACACACACACACACCACACACACACACACACACACACACACACACACACACACACACACACACACACACACACACACACACACACACACACACACACACCACTCCCTGACCAAGATATCAACACACACACACATACACTTTCCCAGACACCCTGACACACACAATACACTCCCTGACCAAGATAACACACACACACACACACACACACACACACACACACACACACACACACACACACACACACACACACACACACACACACACACACACACACACACACACACACACACACACACACACACACACACACACACACACACACACACACACACACACACACACACACACACACACACACACACACACACACACACACACACACACCCACCCTTTTCAAGGTTCTTTTTGGGGCCAATATAATCTCAAGTACTGATAGCTTTGCATGACATTCTTCTGGACGTGTTTCATTGTGATGACAGTGAGTCAATCTGTTTGTTGGAAAGACAGTAGTTGAGTGATTACTGAGAGAAAATTATTAGAAGAGCTAATTATTCAAAGTGTTGTTACTGACCTTTTTCTCTTGTATTTCCTTTCCCTCACCTGTAGCTGCTGAGACCCTGAGGAACATGCAACCTGATTTCCACTGTACGTAATAGTATTTGGTTATGGTATATTATTTATATACATCAAAGGCACAATGCACCCCCAGAGACACACATGTATTGAGTGTGATATTGTGCATAGGTCAAGTGAAATCATCTTTACACACTAGGAAACTGTAG
>NC_047515.1:34280548-34328831 GCF_902827115.2 Pseudochaenichthys georgianus
GTGTAGTAATAGATGGACTTATTTTTTCATCTCAAGAGAATGTGTATTTTATGTTAGTATTTCAAAAAAATCCCCCCAGACAGCGCCGCTGCGGGGTTGGGTTTTCAGCATGTCAATTTTGTCACACAAATGTGCCTTTTATTTCATACAGTTCCATTTGGATTGAGACAGGGAAATAATCCAAACCTCATGCGTGGCGTTTCACCGTCAAGGGGGCGATATAGCCATCTGTATGTCAAATATGTCTTATATGTCTTAAATGACATGATGAATTGGAAATGGGGGACCCTGATGTAAACAAGACGAAAGTCTTTCTCTGGTCTGCATCCCCTTGACAATTGTATTTTTTGAGCTGTACTGTACCCAATATACAAGCTGTTAATAAACTCTTCAATCAATCAATCAATATGTAATTACATTTCAAATACTGACTTGAGCCACACCACTGTATGGGTTAGCCCTACCATAGATTACCCAACAAAAAAAAAATATATATACTCAGGAGCTGATAAGTCAATGAATTGCTTATCATGACAGGCACACAATAAAACAGTGGAAACAAACATGTGTTTGACTTTCATTAGTGAATGAAACTGTGTGCCCTTTTATAGTCTGAGTCCAATATTGTGCATTTATATATATATATTATATACATATCCTACATATATGCTAAGGTCCCGCTACTGACACGATAGCAGTCATTTCGTGCGCATGTGTGTAATTAAACCCATGATATCGAAATCTCAATCCAGCCAGGTACCCAGAGTTGGCAACCTTGCCCATGCCCCAAATAATATTTGTATTGCAGATCTACATGAATCACACAAACGACCTAGTTTGGATTCAAAAAGGTGACAAGTTTGCATACCTGCTTGTCATCCATTTCATTACAGAGCTGGGAAAATGGTGTATTGATTAGATTCTGATCCGTGCAAGTCCTATTTTAACTGACTTTAGTTTCTAATATTAATGATAATTTGATTTCATCCCATAAGTAATTATTTAAATTAACTCAACATTTCACATGATGGATTAGTGTTCCACATTTCCCCACTAATTTCTTTTATGATTGAGCCACTGGTAAAGAGAGACATTGATGATCCTGTGTTCCGTTTGTTGTCTATGGCTTCGGACGGCTTCACTAAAAGTCACCCAGCTCTGCCCTACTACAGACCGGCTGAGTGCAGTCACAGAGATGCTATGGCTGCGCTACATGACATTAATGGTCTGGTCCGAGAATGGACACCATTCCCTGCTCACAGAGAGAATGACGCTCCTCAAACTGAACTTTACAGCCATTGAGACTGTCTCACATGGGTTTGCTCCCCCCACCGAGCCATGAACTGAAAGCTTGACGTCTGCTCTGAACACTTGGAAGCCTCCCTGTCACACCAGCTCCAAACCCTTGGGTCAGTCAGATGAGTCAAACGGCTTCACTTGGGCACAGGGGTCAGAAATATGATTCTCGTTACCACAGAGTGGGTTTGTTTGTTTTTTAAGGCTATCCATACTGCTATGCAGAGGATGCCTGCAGGTTGGCAAGCTGTGAAAAGCCCCTACCATTTTTAGTATAGGCCTGTTGTCAGGGGCCTGTTACTGTCTACTACATATATTCACATTATATAGACCATGAGGCTGCACGGAGCTTAGGCTAAAAATACAACCATTCTGTTCTGCTCTAACGATTAAATTTATAGATTCTATATCAAAATAGTTTGTTCTTATTGTTTCCAATGATAACGTCACCTTAAGTGGAGGAATGCAAACCTGTTTTCAAATGTAAGGTTTTGAATTTGTTTGACATTTCTCAGTAAAGACACCCTCAGACGCCCACTATCATTCATGCTCCTTCAGTGGTGACTCAGATGTTAAGGGGGTTGAAGCTGTTCCTCCCAAATCAGAGATGCTTTTTTTTTTTTTTTTTTTTTTTTTTTTTTCAACAAAGGTGTGCATTTCCTGCATAATATATGGTTCTCACAATTGTTTTTGTTAGTTGCGCACAGCTGATACTGAGTTTTCTCGACTGATGGATTATGACCTCTACCATGCTTACATGGACTTCTATGTTTTATTTCATATCTAACTGAAGTAAGAGACAATAGAGAGAGCTGTGGACGAGAGAATAGAAAGAGAGAATAGAGAGAGAGAATAGAGAGAGATGTGGAAGAAAGAATAGAGAGATGAGGATAAGAGAGAGATGTGGAAGAGAGAATAGAGAGAGATGTGGAGGAGAGAATAGAGAGATGAGGATAAGAGAGGGATAGGAAAGAGAGAAGAGTTATTTGCAAGTTGCGTGCTGATACTGAGTTTTCTCGATTAATAGCTTATAGACGATACCATGGTTAAATAGACTCCTACGTTGTTATTACATTATGTGACATATGTAAGAAAAGGGAGGGGAGAGTCAATTATATTTGAGTAATTGATCTCATATTGAAACATTCATTTCTCAAACCTATGTTTATGGAAGAGGAAATGTACTTCTGATAAACTAATCTTTTATCAAACGGTAAATGGTGAATTAATATAATATTTAGAATAATTGAGAACGGGTTATACCCACAGGGACTAGCTCACATTTAACTTAAAATAACATTTCTCTGCTTTGGACTGATGAGTATATGATTCTTGCATGTTAAATGACTAACACAAACCTTACATGTATGCATGTGCATGTGTCAGGAAGGCTCCCAAATAATTCTGAGGGGCCTATCGTATTTTTGTAATTGAATGATAATGTGCTAATCCATTACTTTGAGTTGTCTGCACCCAGGAAAACATCTCTATGAAGTGTTAACCCAATCACTAGGACAGCTCTGAAGGTCAAGGGTCAGAGAGAGAGGGTCACACCCTCTGGCTGCAGAGAGCACCCCCAGCCACGGGCAAGGAGGCACGAGGTCGTTCGAGATGAGAGGATTCTAATCTTCAACTTTCTGATGGGATGGGATGCTTCTTCATCTTACTGCTCGGGGGGGGGGGCCAAACAGACAACTCTGCAGGACGAGCGATGGCTTCAGAGGCTCCATGGTTCTTGGAAGGGCAGATTTCTTCCTAACCTCTCCCATCACGGGGGTGGCATCTGGATGTGCCACTTGGAATAGGCTCTGCTCTCAAGCAGATAGCAGAAGGAATGCAGGCAGATGAGCCTCTGGTTCACTGGGAGATCATAAAGTGCTCACTGAATGAGCCACAAAAGCAGAGCAATTGGGGGGTTTGAAATATGGTGCTCTGGGGAAGAAGAGTTTTGAGCCAATCAGCACCTCAGTGCTAATCTACAGTATCAGGATGCCTTCACACACCAGACATTCTGTGTCATAAAGAGAGGAGGAGAACGAGTCAGGAGGACATGTTCTTCGAGCTCTTGTACAAAGATAACATTTGAATTGAATGACCATATGATTACAGATGTACAATTAATGATTGTTTTTATATTTCCGATGAACAGATATGTGTTACATAGTGGTGACAAATATATTTTGTCAGATCAGATTACACTTTCACACTAAACAAATAAATTAATTGTCAGATCAGATTACACTTTCACACTAAACAAATAAATTAATTGTCAGATCAGATTACACTTTCACACTAAACAAAATAAATTAATTGATATTTTCAGATTGATAATGTATTGAACAATAAGATATTTCTAATATTATAACAGACAATGTTACTATCCTTAATCATTACCAGGTAAAATGTACAACGAGGAAACCAGATTACCAGGTTCCCAATCCAGGTGCTACTGCATGCTACATTTAGATAGAAAAACAAATGTTCTATCCACTCCACTTAAATACTCAGCAGGTGATGTAGATTTTTCAAAAAGGCCTTAAATCACTCCTTTTAAACGAACTAAAACTAATTCTGCAGCAAGTTTAATGTTAGACTACGCACATGAACACAATATTAGCAACTGTTTGCTGTGCCAAAATATGCCAGAATCTATGCATTCTCCCATGTTTAGCCCAATTCCTTTCACGAAAGCTGGTTTAGTGAGCTGAACATAGCATCCAGAATTAGCGAGGAGGCTGAGGATTGGTACAACTTTTCCCCACAGACTCTGAGCAATCTTAACAGTACGAGGGCCTAGTCTCTCTCATTGTTGATACAGTAAATACAATTACCTGCCTGACGGTTTCAAACAAATAGATATTTTGACTTTTCTTTCCTCAGGTTGTTGAAATAGAATGCCTAACTTTTCCTTTTCAGATTTTTGAACAAATGTATTTGAATAAAATGTATGTAGTAAAGTGCCTTACTCTTGAATAAGTGTATTGAAGTAAACGAAAAGTAATGCTAAAGATTGAGGACACTGTACCTTTACAGATTACAGATTGATCGATTCATCACTGTGAATTTATACCTTAACTGTGAATTTTTAACTGAATCCCTATTGATTCTGATTTTATACCTCAATTGGATTTCTTATAATCCTACATTCTAATTGTGTTTTAATAAGTAATTACCTTAAAGTAAATCTTTAAAGATGTAAGCTGAATTTGAATTTGTGTTTGATGAATGAGATTAACTGAGGGATAAATGATAAAAGATCTTGTTTTTGAAACATATATTTTACTATTATATTTTTGTATTGCATATGTGTTATTATTGTGCTTTTTGACAAAAGAAATCAAACACTGAAGAAAGATGATTTTTCTATTATGGTTGTCTGTATCAACCATTGTGATTGGCTGTTCCAATCTTATTCTGCTTTTGATGTGATTAATGTAATGAGGAATCCACCCAACTCTGAGGACGTTTTATTTGATTCAAGTAGTGACTGAAAATATTCTTAGACTAATGTTAATTGGTTATCAATGAATTGATAAAAGCGTGGATCTGTGAAGGAAATATTTTTGTTTATGTGTTTGTACCAAAAAGCATTTTGTGTTTCACATAGGTCTGCTATAACTTAGAGCAGGGGTTTAAGAGGTTAAAGGTTAAAGGGTTAAAGGTTCCGCTTTCCTGTTGGGGGACTGTGACTAACTGCCAGAGGACTTTAACAGACTGTCTTTGTCTCTGAATCCAGGTTCTTGTGATTATCGATCAGAAGACGCGCGAAATAGAGGCTCCTCCTTGATTATCTGTGTAGATTTGCGCTGTGTTTCTGTGTAATCTTCAGTGTTGGCTGGGGAATCACATGATGAAGACGTGTGAGAACCCTGCCAATGCTCCCGGCCGTGGCTCTCAATAAACTGCGGTGTTTGATATAAAGCGGACTTCAGCCTCCATTCCTTCCATCTACATTGCTGAAAAGAAAATCTCTCTCACACAAATCATATTTAGATTTTTAATGGGATCTCAGGGATTTCATTTAAAAATAAACACAGATGCTTGTCAGAAATTCAGAGCTATTGAAATATGTTATTTAGTTTACCTAAAGATGTTGGGGTTCTTATTTAGTTGGCACAGTCCAAGTATTAAGATTCTGAAGCTGCACAATTAATTTAGAAAACCTGTGCACAGACGTCTGTTGTTTTAAGACACCCCACCAACAGGCTCCAAGTGGCCACGCACTGGTGGGTCAAACAGCTGAGGGCCCCAGAGCCCGGAGCGTAGGCTTGAGGGATTTGTATCAGATTTCTCCACACAGGTTGTTGACGCCAAAAGGGGGACCCGAGACGCAGGAGGCGGACTGTCAACCCCAGGCTCTCCGGCCCCGACCGAGTGACCCAGCGGACATCCCATGCCGTCCGCCTACAAGGAAAGGGGGACAACTGGTACCACTGGAGCCAGTGTGCGGCGGGGGGAAACACCTGCGAGGACCCTAGACGACATCAGGACGGATCTGGCTCTCGTCATGGAAGTCGACTCGGATGCTGTCATCAGCGGATTGGAGGAGAAGGACCTCGAGGACATCCATCCAGCAGTCGTCCCAGGAGGCATCATCATCGGACCGGAGAAGGAAGATCGGGAGGACATCTATTCAGCATCGACTCGGAAGCCGCCATCAGCAAGCCGGAGGAGAAGGAAGACATCTCTCTAGCAGGCAGCCCAGAAGCCGCCGTCAGCGGATCAGAGGGGACAAAGACACGGCAAGCCAGGACGGCACAGGGGACTCCACTCTCCGCTGAAACAGGAGTGTGTTAAGTGCAACAAGACGGTGTATGGAGCCAGCCAGGCCTGCCAAGCTATGGGCAGCCTCTACCATGACAGCTGCTTCACCTGCAGCGCCTGTAGTCGAAGGCTGAGAGGGAAGGCGTTCTACTATGACGCAGGAAGGGCTTTCTGTGAAGAGGACTTTCTGTACTCTGGGTTCCAGCAGTCTGCAGACAAGTGCAACGCATGTGGACATCTGATCATGGACATGATCCTGCAGGCCCTGGGGAAGTCGTACCGCCCCAGTTGTTCCGCTGCGTCATCTGCAACGAGAGCCTGGATGGAGTGCCCTTCACTGTGGACACTGAGAATAAAATCTACTGTCTGAAAGACTACCACAGGGTCCTGGCGCCTAAATGTGCTGCGTGTAACCAGCCCATCCTGCCCTCAGAGGGGTCTGATGAAACCATTCGAGTTATATCCATGGACAAAGACTAACCTGTGGGTGTTGTGGTGTGCCGTGCATCCGCTCATTATGTGTCAGACTAATCCGTTCCACCATTGAGGGAAAAGCTGCTTCTCCCCCTCCTGACACTGTTGGCCTGTGTCTCAGAGGACGAGTATGGAGACTCAGCAGACAAGGACGCAGTTTTTTGACATGTTTTGGTCTCCCTCTCCTTCTGCTATAAGAAATTGCTATGAAGGGCTGTTTCCAAATGTTTAAAGGGCTCTAAATATAATGTTGAGAGATGAACACAGTGGAGAGGAGCGACAATAGTTATGGTTCAAGTGCCTTGTGTAAGTTGCACTCTTTTTTAAGAGTGCAAAAGAGGGAATTGTGGAAATTGATGTGAGATATTGTACCAAAGAAGTGTGATACATGTGAAATGGCAGAAAGTCTCTCCCCCATCTATGTGCGAGGGGGCGGGGCAGTTTACACACACGCGGCTGCTACATGCAGCAACACACGGCGGGGATGGTGGAGAGAAGCGCTCCAAGGTATGGTTAAATGTTACCCGTCTCGATGTGGACAATGCTCTTTGCCAATAGTGCAATAAGAGTTTAGGATGTAAGGGCGGTAACACGAGCAATGTGTCTAAACATTTAGCAAAAGTGCACCACATGCAGATGGAGAAATGCACCGGGTTCGACTGTCTTTCTAGCAGCTCTGTAGCCCCCCATCCACGAATAACTTTTCCACGTCATCAACACACGGTCCGGAGATAACAAAATGATACAAACATGGGTTAATGATTAGAGGTAACTGAGTTATTTATTTTGTTAAAGTTTCAGCTATTCTGTTTACAATTATGTTATCACATTATTTAATACGATTTGTTAAAACATTGTTGTTTCTTTTGATGTGAAATATTATGTATTTAATTTAAATAAAAAGCAATGTTAATTTTGTTCACAATTTGTTTAGTTAATTTAATAATATATGTATTTTTGAATCAAATATTCATCTTTATTGTCTTCATTGTTAGTTTCCACATGCCTAAAACAACCTCAAGCTACATCTAAAAGTTGATGGCTAAATAAGAGCATTTGAGCAATTGTGCAAGGCAGAATAGTCGATTAATCGATTATCAAATTAGTCGTTTGTTGCAGCGCTACTTTCAACAACAAGGATTTTAGACTAAAGCCCAGGCGCTCTGTACCCAATCTCAGTTTGAGGACACTTAAATGCAGTTGAAGAAGAGAGCAGTTGATCCTGTGTTTGGTATAAACGTAGTAGTGATCTGTTGCAGGTCTTCCCCTCTGCTGGGCTGCAACTCAGTTTCTCTCTTCTAGGTCACGGTGGAGTCAGGATCAGGTTGGCACAAATGATGCAAACGCTAAGAAAATGGGAGAAAAAGTCAGAAATACTTTGAGACTTTTAAAATTCTATCTATATTGTTATATAAATCGGCATTATACTTTGATTTATAGACCTCAACACGTCACACTTCTAAAAGGCCTTTACTCTAAATGAATCATAATAATGAAAAACACAATAATCCTGAAACTGAAACCTATTTAATAAATGAGATTATCGGTTATTTTGCTTTTAATTAGCCCATAATGAATATATCCAATATAAGACATATAGGCCTTGATTATTCTTGAATTGTTATCATTTATACAGTTTTCCCACCTGACTGAGGCTCCCAGTCCCCGTTGCTAGTTTAAACAGCGCCCACCCCGGCACGAGCAGGATGGAGGAGAGGGTGAGGACCCAGCCCAGCACGTAGGCCCAGGTAGGGTACACGTACCAGCGGTTAAAGGTCAGAGGCTGGTACTTCACTAGAGAACAAATGAAAGTGCCCTGAGAAAAAAGGAGGGATTCAGAAGGTGTCTAGACATTTAATCTAGCAAAAAAAAAACAAAGGCTCCAATAACATGCTGGGACATATTCAGGTGTACATGCACTGTTGGACAGTAAATATTGACTGAAGTACAATTCTGAGGTACTTCTACTATACTTGAGTACTTCCATTTACTCTACTGGTGCTTTTTTTTAGTAAATGTATTATTTGTTCTTTATACTTCTTTATTTGTTAACACTGACGGATCACTTTGAATGCACGACTTGTAGTTTAAAAAGAGTATTTCTACACTGTAATGATCTGAGTACTTTGTCAGCCTCTGTGTACTAGAGAATAGACCAAGGCTGTGTGAAAATACATTATTCATACTATATGTACAACATTGAAAGTGACCCACCAGTGAGACCAGCGGTGTGAGGTAGAGCCAGCAGAATTTAAAGAACGGGTTGACTTGCATGCCTGTCATGTCCTTTATGATGCCATACAACCGATCAGCCCCTTTATAGAAGAAGATTTAAGAGGATATGATTAGTGGATCAGGCTAGATGTGTGTGGATTATTTGATGTCATTTAGGTTGTAGTTTCTGCCTCTGCTGCTTTACATTTTATCTCGTTTGATCACTCGAGTTTCCCAACTGTAGGTCAAGCATAAATACCTGGAGTTGAAACAGAATACCTACCAAATACCCATGCCAGTGCCAGGGTTTCAAAAACACACAGGAAGAGGATGCAGGCGCCATTACAAGCGTAGTAGTCAAACATCTGGAACACATACATTCCTCCCTGGAAACAACAGTAAAGATATTTACTTAACATAGGTATTATGACAAGATCAGGTGCATGGAAACCTAAAATATAAATATTGTATTAATTAAAAGGCCATAAACTGAAAGCATCTTGTGACAATAAAATGAAAATATGGTATACAAATCGTATTTGGCGGCAATATTCTGCCATAGTGGATTGGTAAATATGTAATGTATGTACAGTATATAACACTAAACCCTGACCTCAGTGATCATGACGAGCTGACAGAAGAAGCATGTGAGGCAGAAGAGGAGGAGGAAGCGTTCCCGCCGGCCTGCCCTGCGCATCACTGAGGGAAACATGTCTATGATGGACGTCATCACCACCTCCATTGCAACAAACTGAAGGGAGAAAACACGAGACAGAATAGGTACATCTCAATATGTGAACGTTTTCTTCCTCAAAGAGTTCATGAAGAGGCCATCTCACTTGTGTGTCCAGACCCAGGAGGATGAGCATGACAAAGAAACAGATGGACCACAGTTGGGGCAGAGGCATCATGGCTACAGCCTGAGGGTACGCAACGAACGCCAAGCCGGGACCTGGAACACAACAAGACTCTTTACTGGCTATTATCTGCCTTTGTTGCTCAACCGATTCAGCATTATAACTTTGTAAAGCAAAAGGGCATCCAATGGCAAGTGGATTTTCATTATTCGAGTAACCAATGAATAACAGCGTCCTGGAGGGAACTGGGGACGTTACTGGAAATCAGGAAGGGGTATAGAAGAAGTACAACAGAGTAAATCTCTTTACATGTGTGTTTCAGTACAGACTGAATGTAGATTGTGCGGAAAATAATATCTGAAAATGATAAGGGCAAGGTGACTGCTTTATTGTCGTGATCATTCATGTGTTTTTAACGAGGAGGAAGATCGGAATGTAGGAATGAAGAAAAAAAAAAGAGCCATTAAAAACGTTGTATAAACACAGTGCAATGGAAAAGTCATGATTTAAGTAACACATTAAAAAACAACTTCCTTGATCTCTAAATGGAGGGAAAATAACAGGGAATCATGAAGGGGTTTAAAGGAAGTACAGCCATCTAATGTCATTCACTACTTCAAGCTACAGCGGACAAAATGCGATAAGCTACTGATGTTGACGCAGTCAGATTTTTTGTTTGTACTGTAAATATTTGGGCTGGGAAGTGAAGGGACATGTGAGTAGAGCAACATGAGCTCATTCAGAGCCTGACCCTTACCCCAGTGAGTGACAATGAATGTGTGTATAAGGTGCCATGAACACTCAGGCGTTGGGCTGATTGTTAATGTCATGTCTATGGTTGCCCTGAAGATGTCCGCAAATGTTTAATTTATTATGGACTTGAGGTGGAAGGCATGTTCAGGACTTTTAATTTAGTAAAAGTACTAATTAAATAATTCAAAAATACTCCCTTACCAGGAAAACTCCTCTTACCAATATCGTAGTTGACAAGTAAAAAAGTAAAAGTACTCTTTCGGCAGTGAAATGTCCCTAGATACTTTATATTGACTTGAATATATTCTAAAACTAAATTCCCATGCAGAATGTGTGTTGATTTTCTTTTTTTTGTGAAAATATATATGACCTCTTTAGCCCTAAACAGTTCCTTTTAGATAACCCATGTGGGACATTTAGGAAGAAAAACGTCTTTGGTTGAACTGCTGTCAACTAATGAACATTTGAATAGTGGTTAAGGGCTAATTTTGGTGGCATCTGAGGCCAAACTTATTGCTCTATTTTACGTTTTGTTGGAGTAGCCTGATACTTGAGGTTTGTATTGCCAAAAATACTAATACAAATAAACCCTTTAAATCCATTGGCTCTATGTTGATAAGCGTTAACTGCAGGTGTGTTTTTAGACCTCCCTCCTCAGAGTGCGTGCTCATGATTTTCCCAGGAATGTCACCATAGACACACAGTTGCTTTAAACAGTGGGACAGAGACTTGATCATTATTGTGATACTTAATTTGTCCTTAGATTATAGAATATGTATGTATGTACTCAGTTACTTTCCACCATGGTCGTGCTCTAGCTAGCCTTTCTTGGGAGTTTAGGAGATGTGCATCACCTACTGCTATGACAATGATGTGGTTACAAAATGGTTGCTTCAACCTAGGCTTAAAGAAGGTGTAGAAAGACGAGGTTGCATTTTCTTAGTATCTCTATTGGCTTGCCATACCTGACTCGGCCACTTCTGCAATGGGAACGCCTTGCTCATGAGCCATGAACCCCAGCACAGAGAAGACTGCAAACCCAGCTACTACACTGGTTCCACTGTTTAGAAGACACAGCCACAGACAGTCTCTGCAAAACACAAAAACACATGAATTCAAATTGATAATTTCTTCATCAGTCAGAATAGTTGATATCAAAGCATCAAGCTCAGTCACACATTGACAAATACTAACTTATAGCAGTTGTTGTTGTATTTGTTGTAGCTGCCTAGCACAGTTAAGGAGCCAACCCCCAAGCTGTATGAGAAGAAGATCTGAGACCCAGCCTCCATCCAGACCTGCTCCAGCAACGTAACAGTGGGTAAATGTACCCATGAACTCTGCACTGTTACCATATGTCATGCATTTCCTACCTGAGGGTCTGCAAGTCGTGAGGGTTCGGGCAAAAGGTAGAAAATGATTCCTTGTTTAGCCCCAGGAAGAGTTAGTCCACGGATCAAAAGAATGACTAACATCACATAGGGGAAGGTAGCAGTTAAATAAACCACCTGGAGAAAAATATCAACATTTGAGGCATTCAAATATATAGCATATACTTTTACTATATTATTAGGTTGTATATAAATACCTTTCCTGCAGACCTGACCCCTTTCCAGACACAGAAGTAGCATGTGACCCACATTATAATTACGCACAACATCAACTCCCACCTGATGCTGCCTATCTGCTCAATACCCCCTGAGATAGCCAGCACCCGTCGTCTGGAAGGATAAAAAGATAGACACAATGTTTTATTGAGACTTTTTAGGGCACACTTTGGCACTTGAATGAACCTAGAGGCTTAGCTTGTTCACATACTCCCAGAACTCTGTGGCAGCAGAGGATGTGTTGGTCCGGTTGCTCCATTGAAAGGTTTCATTTTGTGTGGAAAAATCAACACAGTTATCTGAAAAGATAGTAAGAAAGGAAATTATGATTATATTCTCAAGGCAGATGTATAAGTTGTTGGAGCACCACCCAATGGCGGTGGTGGAAGGTTCACCTCTGCTCCGCGCATCCCTTGATGACTGATGAGCTCGTCAAATTATAAAAGAAGGAACTCAAAGCACCAGAATAAAGGTTAAACAATAATCTGTTTTAATGGTAAAAGCAACAATACACAATACAGAGCACTCTGCAATAGTACCAAATACAGAGCACTCTGCAATAGTACCAAATACAGAGCACTCTGCAATAGTACCAAATACAGAGCACTCTGCAATAGTACCAAATACAGAGTACTCCGGGCTCAATTCCTACCACCGTGTGATAAAGGTACCACGACAGCCAGTCAGGAAGAGAGCCCCGACTGTAAGAATGTTACAGTATTTAAACACATTCTGTGGGAGGACGTGTGTCGGTTGCTCCTCCCTAGCTATTTGTTATTGGCCAGTTTCACTTCTGGGCGGGACCCTAGGCAATGAGTTAGCAGTTGTTGACTCCGTCTGATGCGCTCCTTCTCCTTACAGTGTGTGTGTGTGTGTGTGTGTGTGTGTGTGTGTGTGTGTGTGTGTGTGTGTGTGTGTGTGTGTGTGTGTGTGTGTGTGTGTGTGTGTGTGTGTGTGTGTGTGTGTGTGTGTGTGTGTGTGTGTGTGTGTGTGTGTGTGTGTGTGTGTGTGTGTGTGTGTGTGTGTGTGCGTGTGTGTGTGTGTGTGTGTGTGTGTGTGTAATTAAGCACACACATATATTTAAGCCAACTCCTCCAAAATGTTGTGGCAATTTAGCACAGGCCTCCTCTGAACTTCCTCTAACCTCGAAGTCAGCTCACTTAACAGGAATACATCTATTGATAATTCAGAACGACCATTATCCCATGGCCTCTCTAGGAGTCTTGCAGGATATGAATTATCCAATTAACTAAGTCTACCCACAAGCGCACATACATTTTCCCCTATGCAGCTACGCACCAACATTTTTATCGTTTCTAACTGTATTAGGTCTGAGGAAGCCCTTCTCTTGGAGTTCCTCTGACCTCTTACCAATTCACTTAACATGGGTACATCTGATGTTAATTTGCAAAGACCATTGATAATTAGCAAAGAGACTCCCGGTCCTTTTCTACTGACTTTCTGAAAAATACTCATCCACAGGTAATCATTTTACTCAAGGCAGAAATCACAGGTTGTACTGTACCTCACCTACTCACAAATAGCCAAAAAACCACCTTTTGATTATAACACAAAAGTGGAAGAAAGATCATTTGCGCTAATCTACTTCTACTAAAAATGGGACATCATTATAGGAATATTAATATAAAAAACCTCTCTATATTTAAGAGGAAAAAATGTACTCGTCCATTCAAGTTTAACACATATGAATATATAAAAACACACATATATTAGTGATAACATAATTCAACACACTTCTTATATATCAGGTGACATTAAAAATGAATATACCAGAAATACGCTGTATTAAACTTTCTGCTGTAACATGTTATTTTAATACTTCAAAGTGTCTCTGTGGCTCTAGGATGAGGTTACAGAAGTCTACACATTTTTTAACCAGAGCCTCCATTCTGGTGTGGAGTTTAAAGGGGCCCGATGCTGATTTTCTGGTATCAGGATTTTATTTTGTGCCTTTATTGTGACATGTTTACTAGCTTTAATGTTCAACAAGATATTTATTTTTCTCATACGCTGCATGCACCTCTTTTCACCGTCTGATTGGAAAAACCCAAAAAGCATGATAGGGCCTCTTTAAATGGAAAACAAGACAGGAAGGGGCTAATGAACGACGCCATCTAGTTGCATTATCGGAAATGTAGGATTAATTGTTCTGAAGCTTAACGCATATTAGGAGGTAAAAGTCAGTGGTCATTGGTTCCTTTAATTTTTCTTTAAAAAAAGTTCTACTTCACAAAAGAGCACTTCTAAATCACTGGAAGTGTCTTGAGATAATGTGAAAAAGTATGGCATGTTCTAAGATAACATCAGTACACAGCAGACATGGTAGTACTAGTTTATCTTAGATTAGATTATCTTGTATCTAAGTATCACAATCCTTTTCACCTGTGTTCCAGTAGTTGTCGCAGCTGGCCCAGGGCAGCTGTGAGCTGAAGGAGAACACCAGGTAGAGCAAAGCCCAGGACAGAATGAGGATGTAGGTCATGCAGCTGTAGAGGAGGATCACCTGCCCTCCATATCCAATACCTGCAAGCTCACATTTTGCAGTTATAGATTCTGTTATAGAATAACAATATGAAAAACCCGTCAACCTCGGTTTAATAATTTCCGAAAGCGGTGAACGGTCAGCCTAACGGGAGCCTGACCAAATACAGCCTACTTCTTCAACTGCTTACTCAATCTAAAATAAATGTATCTTAAACTGTATATAAATAGATATATTTTATTTGTTGTATTAAACTACACTGTTAGAATGCAAAAAGTGCAGGTGGTAGTCCTCAGCTCCAAACAAGGGTGACTTAAGTTACATAACTCTCACAGCTAGTTTAGGACCAACACAAACCTAACTCTTTTCATTGAAATAAACATTCAGCAACATAACTAAAAGATTTCCCACCTCTCGTTTAAATATTAATATTTTTCACAGAGGACATACTGAAAGGTGGTCAATGTTTGTCTACGGAGCTCTGAGGAAAATTGGTCTTTTAAGTTGTGTTTGAACCCTCCTTTGTGTGACTACCAAAATAAAACAGCAAAAGTACAAGCTACTTCTTCCACTTTTTTCAGTGAATATTTAATCTACACAAAAGTCCCAAATAGCATACCTTCTGCCAGTGGGCACAACTTCCTCCAGCAGGTGATGCCCCCCTCCTGGGTGTACTGGCCTATAGTGGTCTCCAGCAGAAACAGGGGAACTCCACAGGTCACCACAAAAACCAGATATGGCACCAGGAAGGCACCTAAATGTGCAAAGTATACAACAGTTCGCCTGTACTACAGATTATAGTTACAAGTAGTTAGCCTCGTATTTGCTTACCTCCTCCATTTTTGTAGCAGAGGTAGGGAAACCTCCACACGTTGCCCAGGCCGACAACATTTCCCGCCACAGCCAGGAGAAACTCCACCTTACTGCCCCAGTGTCCTCTCTCCTCAACTTGCTTGTTTCTTGTTGAAATCCTTTTATTCGTCATATCCAAAGTCATTGTGAAAGCTCAGTGTGAACCCAATCGTCCCATTCCCTTGTGTCCAGGTCTTCTCTGCCTTTATATTCACCGCAGATTCTGTATCATGTAATGAGCAACTGCCTGAGAGGTTAATCAGTTCTCAGGAGAAATGTACATTCACTCAAGGCTGAGAATGATTTTCAATCTCTAAACAAACAACTATTTACATAGAGAAGTAATGTTAATAAATGATACCTCAAGTTTAACATGTTCTTCTCAATGTCTCATTGAAATGTAAGTTGCACAACTCTGATCCTAGGTTTTCAGATCTGTTGATTTGTTTATGAATTGTACATTAGGTCTGTGTAAGAACAACATCCCTTAGTATAAGTGTTAGAGAATATTTCTGTCTTACTCCTAAGTGTCAAAGAATAATTCTTCCTTACTCCTAAGATATTTAACCTTTCTGCCTGTTGACATTTACGACGAACCCTAAGTCTGTTATCTGTCTTAAGGAAGCGGAAGTCTCAGCTATTGTTGACATTACCTGTTTTATGACCGGTCAACTCTCGGTCACAAAGCCAAAGAGTCAGATAAGTGATTCAGTGTCTCCAGGTGTTCACATATACCTTCCCCCAATATGTGGGTTGACTCTCTGTAAACTAGTTAAAAGGTCTACCAAGATGTGAGGCGGATCAGAATTGACATGACAACCCACCCGTGCAGCAAAAGGTGCAGAACCTTTTGCTGCTGTGACTTGTGATATGAATTCTCCGGCCGTTTGACTTGTAATAAACTACCAGTGTTTGACATCAAAGCTCCAACTCTCCTCGTGTCTCTCTGAGTCCTGACTCTCCGTTGCTGCAGAAGTTTCCCTTACAATAAGCAGCTACTGTTAGCAATGTAAACCCTTTGTCAAGACTTCTGTAAATGTTGTGTCTCAAAAAATCACAAGTATCAGACTCAATTAATGATGTTGCCTCGGCAAGTTAAAGTAATAAAATACTTAAGCATCTTATATCATCTTTGCGGTCCGAAATGAAGCAGCAGGTAAAAACATACCATTACATTGAATATAAATGTATGAGGATATGTATAGAATAATAATTAATTTAGACAAAAGAAATAGGTACAAAAAATCAGTGACATTAATGTTAAGACACATTAATATGGATGTGTGTATCAGACCCCTACAGTCCCACTTTAAACTATTTAATTATGCCTACTTAAGACAATTTGTAACGTTGCTTTAAACCTATTTGTATTTATTATTTCCATCAGAATTGCACAATTTCCTTCCTGAAAAAGTAATTATTTACTTATTGAGCATTGTATATTGCATGATATCAGGTATTGTAATCGCAAATAATTCAAGTTTGTGACAGTAAATATAAAATGATTTGTTCTTTATTCAGTGCAACTTCTTCACAAATTACAGTAGCAATCACATTATCACCAACCAACAAGGACAGTTTTTTGTTTTAAGTGCAGTTATTTCAATTCTAAATTAGTTTTGTTCAGTTTTACCTCTGTTCTTTTGTATCTCTTTTCCAGTGATCAACACGCAGATTAGTTTGACCTGCAAAACATCTGTAATCCCATGGACTTCACAAAGTAGACCCCAGCAGACCCCCTACCAGGACGGAGACGCTGGTGAGTGTAATCCTTCTGGCTCCGCTGCTCTCTGTTCTCTTGTCTCTCAGCTGTCTCTGCTGGCCAGATGTTAGGCGGCATCGCTTCATGTTTCCAGCTGTGTCCCAAACCAGCAGCTCAGCTTTAGGGGAGCAGCAGCTGGACGAGTACCTCGCCCACAGAGGCTGAGACAAACCCGGTACCCAATCAGTAACATTCAGAGGGGGGTCTCCTCTCTGTAATCTGGCTTTGTGGTGGTGGTGGTGGTGATGATGGCCTTCAATGGTTGTTGTATCCTTGTATGCCGGTTGCTGGGTCCCCTCCAGGCTCTCCTCTGTGGGTGGGGGGCTGTGGAATAAAGTCAGAACGCCTTCACCCTTCTGCAGCTGGAGGGCGGCCAGGCCGGAGCGCCCCCTGTCTAAGACCACCAGAGAAACACTCCAGCTGGACTCAGTGCAGGTGGAGGGACATGTGGACTGTACTCGTGCCGCGGAGCAGGAGGGAGGGGACGTGTCCGGATCCTGCAGGGAGAAATAAGGAAGTGATTTGTGTTTTTATTATGTCTTGATCCAGTAGTAGCAATACATCATGAATATACAATTCTGATTTAAATAATTTTTTAGGGAGAAGCTTTAAATACATTTGTTGCCTCTTCCTGCACTGTTGTTATTTGTTATCTGTTATGTGTGTGTATTATTAAATTGTGCAAAACCATTGCAACACCTTTAACCCTTAAGTCATATTATTGTCTGTATAGTTTGTGTTGATTTTTTATTTTAGGAGGAGGCTTCAAATGGTCCAGTGTGTGTCCTGTCCCTTGCTGTCCTCTACACATCGTTTATTATCTTTGTTATATTTTTGCATTTTAAATTGTGCAAATAATCCTAATATAAAACAGCAATACAGAGGCAATCGAATGTACATAGTTTAAGATAATTGAATACTATGTACGTACAAAAAAAATACAGGAGACTTCTGGATACAATTATAAAGCTCCAATCAAAGGATGTGATATTATGTTTTAGTTGATGCTCACCGGAGGGATCACAGTTAAGTAAGCCACTGCGTAATTTGAGTCTGGGGAGTCCAGAGCGCGCACGGTGAGAGTGAGGGTGACGGTAGCTCCTGCCTGAGCCGTGGCAGGGGTGTGGAGGTCCACCTGACCGCGGAAAGACCCTTGTTGTGCAACATGGAAGCTGAGGAACAGACATTCTAATTAACTATAACAGTCCTCAAAATGTATGAAACTTTATTGTTGCTATTCTCTTTGATATGATAGCAGTGATGAACAATACAAAATGAAATGGCAATATAAGAGTCCAATCTTGGCGAGGAGATTTACGTTTCTTTTATTTTTGCTCTACCTGTGAGGTCCTCTCTTATGTAGATATTTACAGTCGTCATCAGCAGTCAGACTGAAGAGTCGGGCCGGGCCATGGTTCAGGATGTCAAAGTTCACCATCGTGCTGTTACCGGGTACCAGGCGGGGGACAGACAACACCTGGAGAAATGGAGACACATAACCATGAAATATGATCAGAACAAGAGCCAGTGGAATTAAGGTACATCAATGTGAAATGTAATGAATCCGAAAACCCACCAACACAGAGTTGAATGAAAAGTTGGTTAAGGATAAGCCATGATTTTACATTTTGAATAGTGAGATATCCTGACTTCCACTGAAAATCAATTGGTCGGTGTCAGTGTTTCATTTGTATCTATCTCTACTCATGCTACAATAATTGAGTTATGTAAACTTCGGTCAGATCAAGCTGTAAACACAACACTGACACAGTATTATGGCTGGGAGAGTGCTTACATAAATATTCGCTTCTCCTGAGGAAAGAATCTGGTTATTTACCGGCTAAATGCTCCACAATGTTTACATTTTGCTAACTTTTCTGTCTGCTGTTTAGTGCTTGGTTTAACACAACTTTTTTGTTTTTTGTTTGTTGTTGTAGCCTGTTCTGGAAATGACTGAACCAAAACAGTAAAGTTACAGGACATAAAATAAAAAGGCACTAAACGCTCTCCAAAGCTTAAAGAAAATATCTCTACAGGTTCGTCACTATGGACATTTGTCACCTTCCAACATCTAGGCAACATTTGGATAAAGATATTTGTGCTGTTTTGAATGAAAAAGTTATGAACTGTGACACAAAGCTGAAGTTATTACTAATAATGGTTTTTAAATTGTGTCCTACATCACAGTAAATGTTTATCATTACCTGTATCTGAACGTGAGTGGGCTGAACCCTCTCTGTGGAAACTCTCTCCAGCTTGTTCCCTCTGCTGTCTCGGCCTGTTAGTCGCACACAGAAAGGAGCTCTGGGAACCGAGTCCACCCATCCCACCAGCTCCTCCACAGAGTAGGATGAGGAGGAGGAAGAGGAGGAGGGGTTCAGCTTCACCTGCTGAAGGCTCTCCCCGTCAGCTCCCAGCAGCGTCACATGACTGAAATACGCGTCCTCATCTGGAGCCAGGCCCATCACAACCAGCACCAGAAAGGCAGGAACACCTGGGAAATCAAAATCACAATGTGGTTTTGCTAAATGTCAGCACGTTCCTCGTTGTGGGACTGTCATTGATACATTTTCTAAATGTATAAAACAAAAATCCCAATCTCTCACCTGCTACTGGACTTCCCTCCACTCTTTCTAACCCTGGGTGTGTCTCATTGGTTACGGTGGCAAAGTAATACAGGAAATCCGCACTGCTTTCACCTGGTGCAGATCAAGAGGCAAATATTTGTGTCTTTTATCAGTTCAAGTGCAGTTAGTTTATATCTTATGTGTCCAACATTTCCTTTACCTATCACATTGAAGGTGAGGTGTCCGTCGCTCTTGGCTTGGAGCTTCCACTGGCCTGGCTGTGTGGGAGAGAGCAGGCTGATGCGGTACAGACCCTCAAAGTGGTCTAAAGCTGCCAGGGGGCCGTCCCCGCTCAGCAGAGACTGACTTTGGTCTAACATTGGAGAGGAAGATGAACATCTGGGATTATTTTATTATCAAGAAGTAGTGGTATTTTAAGATTTCTATGAGGAAGTTAAAGTGTATTTCACAGCTGGATTGAGCTTCAACCAACAGCTTATACAACTAATATCTTTTCTGCACAGATACCTGACGGACTGGTCAGGATGCACTCTGTCAGGCTGCCAGTGATGTGCAGTGTGACGTTTTTTACTGAGTTGTCAACTCTGAAGGAATGGGAGGACATCAAATCCTGGTTGCTTTCCACATGGAGGAGGGTCACCTGGGGAGGAAGAAGACAAATGTGCTCAGGAGTGTAATATTTGTTTTCCAGAAAGGGCTTGAAACCAGTAAGAGAGCTTACATTCTTCACATGTAAGGACACGACACATAACTTAAAAAAATTAATTATAATGTTATTGCATATGTAAATAATAGGCAACTTTATAATGTGCTAATGTGAAAACGAACAGCTTGTTTCCACTACCTCTAAGTGGCAAAAAAAGTGAAGAGATGTAATGCATGTTTAAAGCTGTTTGTTTTTCACATACTATTTCCTAAATGTGGTTGAAGATATTCACAGCTGAATGAAACAGGCATTCATGATGTAGCTCAGTTACTGAGACCATAACGATCAATATTTGTTCAGACTTTCTCTTCGCTTGTCTCAGTGGCTTTGTGGTTTGTTTGACAGTTTATTTTGCCTCTAACGTCTTCAATATTTTTGAAATAAAACAGAAAACATTGCTGGTCACGATCAGTATATGTAAGCAATCAGTGATGAGAACTTGAGGCAAGTGATAAACATCCATAAATGTGGGCAATCACTTATCCCTTCTTTGATTTGGTTAAACAGTTGTTGTGCGTAGACGGCTCTGCTCAGATTGTTCCCTAGTTTAGGTTTCATGTTATGTGTTCAGATAGGTTCCTGTTTTATTTTGATAGTCTTGTATTTTGATAGTTATCGTCTTCCCCTGTCTCGTTGCCAGATTGTCTTGTGTGTTCCAAGCCTTCCAGCGTAAGATCATTTTGTCATTGTCCATAGAGTTATTATCGTCCATAGAGTTAGATTAAGTAAGTCGTTTTTGTAGTTTTTTGATCGTATAGGTTAGACAGTTTATTTTGTTGCTTTATGTATTCAGTGTGTTATGACCAGTCTACATTAAAACACTTTATTTTGATACGTTGTTTGTCTCTGCATCGTGCATTTGATTCCACGCCCTTGTACAGCCTTAACAACAGGTTGATGCCCAGCACAGGGTCTGGCTGCTGCACCTTGTCAGTAGCTGTGTTATCCTCCACTATGGCCGAGACCCTGCGGATGTCAGAGTTGGTGGTGAATATCGTCAGACCTCCTGACAGGGAGGACAGGGCGGAGTAAAGAGAGAAACGGTCAGGAGACAAAGGTTCCCTCTTCCTCCTCCTCCTCCTCCTCTTTCTGCCTCTGCTCTCTGTTGTATATTTGGGGTCTTCAGTAAGAAGAAACGTCACCTGTGGAAAAATCAGCCTCAAATGTGACCAATGTTTGAGCTGGAAATAACATGATAAAATGTCTCCATTTCGGTACACCATGAGTACAACAGGGTGTACTTATAAAGTTTGTTACAGGAACAAAAAGATCCTAAAATGCAATTTACATAATCCTTTTACACTCACTAACTATTTTAAGTAAGTATCTGCAAACATAGATAACTTCTTTATGAATGAGTGGCCCTGTCATTAATTATTAATTAATTGGTAATGTCATCAGAAGCATTACATTGAGCTGTAACATTATAATGCATTTTATTTATCAGAACATTTTCTCATAAGTTCCAAATGCATTTGTGCAACACCGGAGATAATGACGTGTTTTTATAGAAGAATGCTTTAAAATATAAAATCTTACCTTGCTCTGTTTCTCAAGTGCCAGAGCCTTCACAGCATCAAACAGGTGGGCGTCTTTAGGGGAGGCATCAGTGAATACAAAGATCTCTGACAGTGGAGGACTGTGAGTGAGGGCCAGCTGAAAACACACACAATAATGGAAAATTAGTAGCTACACATGATTTCAATTGTAATACTGTATGTTCAAACACCTGAACACTGTTACAGAAGAAACAGCATTTAAATGTACCTGAATGGCAGAGAGACACATTTCTGGCTCGTCTCCTCCTCCCAGCGCCATCAGGTTATCCATCTGCTGGATGAACTGGTTTGGATCATCGGTCTCAAACACGGGTCCAACCTCTACAGAGCGCAGGAGATAGAGGTGTTAGATGGCAAGCAACAACAGCAGACCTTCCATCGTATTGAACTTATTTAGCAAGACCAAAGTTTGGAGGGCCTTCCATCCCATTTAAAGTTAAAACATTCATTCACTAAGTCTTGTTGACACAGCTGTTTATATGGTAAATAAATAGCTATAGTAACTTTCCATTTCCCTTAGTACAAAGTAGAGTTGCAAAAAGAGTTTCAATTGAATCCAAATTGCAATATGGCCTGCTGAAATGTTCATAATGATGCAATAATCCTAATTAGCATAGTATAGATCCCCACAATAATCACTCCATACTCATTACAATATTTCAGTGACGACGAGAATAATGATGAACAATGTAATTATCTTTTATATTTCCTAACATGATGGCAACTCAAAAGAAGGGTTTTAAATAAAATGTAATATAAAGATAACTTTAGAGGAAATGTAAAGATGTAGTCTATCTTTCCATATAATCCTGTGTAACTGCCACGAAGGTGAGATGTGGGAAATGTTTATATACTTAAAACTCTTCCAAGGTTACACCAAATCCATTCGAACCATTCTTTAACTTGTTTGCCATGCATTTTGTCACAAAGCTATACCCCTGGTCAGATGATCTGCTTCCCTAAAGGATCACAGGTGTAAGGGGGCGTGGCCTGGGGGACAAGGGAAGAGAAGAGTTTGGGCTGGAGAGAGAGGAAATGTTTGTGGAGACATGGAGGAGTAATGGAGGAGCCGTGCAGCCTCCAATTGAGTGGGGGGACATTATTCAGCTCTTTTTAATAGTTGCTATTATCTATTTAAAGTGAACAAGGAAATCAGTGTAACTTAAGGACCATTACCATTGAACAGAGGAGGAAATCAAGCCAAGACCGGAATACAATTCACCACATCCTGTAGGTTTGATTCTTTTTTTTTTTTTTTGCAACGCATTGCTTTTCCTGATTGCTGTTGCATTTTTAAGAAATAACCTAAACTCCCATTTTAGGTCTTCTGGACATTTTGTGATGTATTATTTGACCTCTTTAAGGAGGACTTATTTTGAGGTGGACAAAGCTTGTAGATATAGAAGTGGAGAATAAAAAAATTTTTCTTGGTGAACTCATTTGGTGACAAGGTGATAGATTGTGGTAAAGCAGTGATTTACATTTCTGTTACGATGCATTCCTTTGTGGTTCTAAGAAGGTCATTAAAAGTATCCACCTATTTTTGTATTTCCTCTTTATTCAGGTGTAAGTATCACAGTAGCTTTTGAATTATAAGTGTTAAACATAAGCTGTTTTCTCTCACCTGGGTCGTGGAAAGGCACCAGTACATAGGTGCCAGGCAGCCCAGGGTTGCTGGCTCGGCTCTCGATGATGGAGTGAGCCCTGAAGCGAGCGGCAGTGATCTCCTCAAACATGCTGCCTGTGGTGTCCATGACAAACACCAACGCAGGGATTTGCTTCACACTGAAGAGCCTGGAAAGGAAGTTTGTAAGACAACAATCCAAAGTTGAATACTATACTAACGAAATAAGGGGAACCTATTTCCTATTTTTCACTATAGGAAATACAAGAACTACCCATAAACAGTTTTCAAAGCCTACCTGAGGAACGTTTCAGGGCCCACAGTGTCTCCGAGGTCTCTCAGTACACTCAGGGTGGCCTCCATAGCCAAATTAGCAGCCTCCATATGGAGATAATGGTGAGGGGAGAAGACAGGGGAGGTGCTGTCCTTGTTGATGCCCCCTTTGGCCCCCATATAGCGGCTACTGTCCAGAATACCTCCATGACTGCATTTGCCTGAAAGAAATAGTCAAAGCTTTGTCGAGTGAGGTTAAGAAGGAAAGTAAAAGAAAGCATTTGGTTGTTGTTGTTGTTGTTGTTGTTGTTGTTGTTATACATGTTTTGCTTTTTTGGACTGCACTAATAAAGTTTTTCTCTGATGTACCGTAAGGTTTTGGAGGGAAAGTGCTGAAGTAGCCGGTGGTGAGCAGCTGTGTGTTTGTCAGTCCTGGCTGGAGGTTGTCTCGACAGGTGGCGCTGAAGCACTCCATACAGGTAGGAGTGTCTTCTGTAGACAGAGAGGATGAAGGGTTAGTCATGTTCATTGTTTGGGCACAGTTTGCATCAGCCAGCTCTCACTAGTCTGAAAAATTATTAAAAGTAAAGTAACTTCCTAATAATTACATAGGATGAAATTGATTTTTAACATATTCATCACTGAATTTATTTTAATACCATGACATAAATCGTAATTATAACAAATGTTATGTGTCCATCCAACTGTATATAGTCATGATGACCATATGAGGGATATAACTCAAAATGTAGGCTGCAACTAAAGATCATTTTTATTTTCTCTCAATCTGGCGATTTGCTTTCTAGATACAAATTGTCACATTTGAGGAGCTGGAACACGAGAATATGAGCAGGCAAAGTAATGATAATCTGTTTGTCATGCTTCACTTTTCAAATGGTTGCTTTCAGTGTTTTCCCGTCTCTATCCATCAGCCACGTTCCAGCAAACCTGTTTTTCATGGTCTTGAACATTGAACAGTGTAAAAATAGTACAATCATATTTTCTATTGTTTAAAGGGGCAAGCATGTCTACATTTTGGTGTGGTGGTGGACCCAGTCAGATTGCTGCCTGTTCTAACTTACTTTCCATTGACAAACTGACCTTTCGTCTAGTTATCTTAGCTCTAAGTCAACCTGACTGAGCTGTGTGTCTGCACTTGAGTGGGTGCTGCCAGAAAAGGAATAGTGACAAAGGCTGACTGACTAATAGGAATCCAGAGGATAAATACCACAATACTGTAGTGAAGGCCATCACCTTTGTTGATTTTGATAATCAAGATATATTGCAATGAACAATGTGTGAATAACTCCAGAGTAAAAAGCACATGTCAAGGCAGATATGAAGTATTACCTTCAGCCACAGGCACGGCAGGCTCCTCTGGCTGCAGAAGGTGAAGGTAAATGGAGCGCTGGCCCATCTCAACCCAGTTGCTGTGACTGTAGAAATCCTGGTAAAGCAGAAGATTGAAATACAAAGAATTACTTGAGTGGTTTTTTTTTTCAGCACACTTTGCTTTGATCGTCATGGGAGGGAATATTTAGCCATTGCGAAACACAAATGAGTGGCCATGTAAGCGGTTTGGAAGAACGTAAATGAGGTGTTTGAGTTTACAACCCTAGTTTTTACCTTTTTATTATTTGAGGAAGAGTTATCCACGACATCACCACTCCACATTTACTTTTTTTTTTAAAGTGCAAAGAATCAAAGCAAAGCAAAATCTCTTGAAAGTGCGACCCAAAAGCAACATCCCTAATGTTCTTGATCATGTCCCCTTCCTTTATTTGTTTATGACATTTTGACTGTAAAGACAAGGGTTTTAAATCACTTTCAATGGTTATTGTAGTGTCTTTAGCTATGGTTACATAAAAATACAACTTTTTAGCACTAAAACAATATTTTAAAGAAGTTGACTCTTAATCTTTAAAGCACATCTGGCTTAATTTGAGCTGATGTTTTGCACAATTTTGAATTTCGCAGGTACTTTCTAATTTGTCCATAAAGGTTGTGGTGTCATTTAGAACAATATGTCCAATAATAAGCCAAGAGGTTAAAATGTAGAAGCATGCTATCAACTTCCTCTCCTCTCTTCCTCAAATCCTCCTGGTGTTTCTTTACAGTGCAGCTGTGTACCTGCAGCGAGTGAAACAGCTGTCCCAAGCTGTGACGAGCACTTTGGTACTCTTTGGCCCGTACTGAGAGCAGAGTCTGAGCCCAGAACTGCCGTAACATCTCCATGGCGCTGTCCACTTGCTCCGAATCAAAGTGGTACACCGGGTCGGACCTGGTGCTGCTCAGGAAGTCCATGGCCGCATTGGACTTCACCACCTCTCCCACAGCTCTCCAGAAGCCACGGCCCAGTCTGGTCTAAAAGAAATACAGGCTGATATTTATCATTTCTAATAAGATGCAGTTATGTGTTCAATGTCAGCTGCGGGACGGGTTCACAGGTTCAACTTTAGTGTCTAATAATCAGAGGTTTGATGGTTCATCGCCAGCCCTTTCAGTTAATATGTCAAAGTGTCCTTAGGCAAGACACTTGACCCCAAACTGCTCCTGTAGGCATGTCTAAGACATTGTAGTGTATGTGAGTCACTTTGGATAAAAGCTTCTGCTAAGTTGTAATGTCATATGAACACAGAAGAAAACAATAATCAAGCATTCATTCAACGTCCCTTTATCAAGCCCTTTGCGTAATAGAAAAAGTAGTTATTTAATACTGTTTTATACTGAATGTAAAATAAAAACCCTGAGATCAGCTCACCTGTTCCTCTTCATTGTTCCCCTGAGATGTTTTGGTGCTCCTCAGGGTCTCCAGGGTGACATTGAGAATAGCCTGCTCAGTGATGTACTGGTGTGTGTGTGAGTCCCATGACAACGTTAACACTCTGGACCAAAAGTTGGGGAGGAAGCCCATGCATGGTAAGGCCAGGAGGAAAAGGTAGGCGAGAATAAACAACTGCATCTGCTTTCCACTCCCTTCCGAAATTCTTCTTCTGTCCTGTGACATCATGTCCTGGGGACGAGTGGTTCACATCCGACCTGAATGAAAAATAGGCAATACAATATACAGTTTTGTACCCAATTTCCGTCATTCATGGCAGATAGGCAAGCTTATAAATTGGATTTGAAAAGATTAGAATTAGCCAATATCCTACAAATCGTATAAATATGACATATTTTATATGCCGGCAAACAGCAGACATTTTCCCATACAGCATCATTTGGAGTTGTGTCATTGCACGCCTGATAAAGTCACATGATAACTCTCCTCTTACCTCAAATCTAGTCTCCACCAACTGGATAACAATTAATATTTTAAAATGTGGCTGTTAAAAAAAGCATGTAAAAAATGTTGTGTGTTCAAACATTGAAACACTTTTAGTTGACCTAAACCATCATTAAGGAATTAGTTCTTTGATGAGTCAGGATGTAGTCATGGAAAAAGTGTTTTCCGCTTGCTAAACGGGGGAATACGCATTGACCCAAAGCCTATTGTTTAGTAGTGATTTGTTCTAATTTGGTCAGTTTGTGCCAGTCATCCATTCTGTCATCTCCAAACTCTTTAACCCACCCTCTCCCCGCCAAAAAACCCCACCCCTTACATTTTTCTCAGCCTTGTCTTTACAGAGGCTACTATTGTTCATCTTTATTCAGATACAATACTTTGGTTTTGTTCTCATGGTCTGTGCTTTAACAAGGGGTAGAGCGAAACAAAGCAGGAGCCTATAAACAACTGCTCTACTCTGCCAACCAGCATTCAGCAGAGCAGCTTCAATTGATTGGCGTTGTCTGTTTAAATTGAGAGCACAAATAATGCTCCTTTCACTCATTCTGCAGGAGTAATACATATCTGACACCAGTACATGGATTATTAACATGTGTAGTTTGAACATCATATACAAATGTATTACTTGTATGTGTATCACTGTACTGTGATTCACTTTAAGTTACTTCTCCTCTTCTGATACATTTGCACATCAACAAACTAAAGCAAGTTAGGTATTAACAAAAGCTTGACTTCATATCAACTTTCCTTTGTCAAAGTTCGATAAGTTCAACACCTAATACATTTTGATTTAACTTTAGGTTTGCATTTTAGCAGGCAATGACAAACTTTAGCTTAAAATGAAAATGTTCTCACCTCACTTCATGATGGTAAACCTTTTTCTCTTTTTGAGATAATGGTGCATTAGCTGAGACGTGTACTCTCGACACATGCACGTGAATATGACAGGGTAGACTTTGCCCGCAACCTGTCAGCAGAGGAAACTGAATTAGCACAGCATTCTTGTCAGTGCAGCAAAATAAGCCAGTCTTCAAATGTGTCTTTCCTTGGGCTCTTGTCTTTTGCCAGATCCTCAGTGACACCAAAAAAAAAACAAGGTACGAATGGGAGAAGCTCTTTTGAACTGGGACAAGAGCCTGGTTTATGTGAACTGGTCTTCAGTGTGTTTTCAGAATATGGGGGCACACCATGAGGCAGAAGACATCTCGTCATAGCTCCCCTACCGCCTTGTGCCCCTCCTTACCCCCCATTATTGCATGGTGCATTGAATCGCCACAATAGGGCTGCATATATTACCAGCCAGGGTGTTCAACTAAGGCCTTCCCCAACCCCCCTGCCCTCCATCTATCACTCTCTCTTTTCCTCACAAAACCAAAAAAAACAACTGCAAACACTACAACCCCTTCCTCGCTCCCTGGTTACCCACATTTCTTATGGCAATGCAAAGAGGGGCATTAGTTGCTAGCCAACGGTATAGGGACAGTGTTGAACTTCAGTTAGTCGGGTTGTTTGATGCAAAAAAGAAACAAAATAAGAGATTATTGTCTTTCCGGGCTTTAGTGCTGATATGTTACTAATAAATAAACATTACACAGATATTCTGTTTATGATACAAAGAGGCCAAAAAGAAAAATGTACTGCTCTGACCACAATATGTTTGCAACACGTCTGCAAACCACACAAAGTCTTTCAGTTGGTTTGATTCTATCTTATGAGCAATTCAGAAAGTCAGTTAGAAGCTTGACCGCAACCAAGAGTTGACAGTGTGCAAAGCATGTAACACCATTAGTGTCATTGAGGGAAAGTCCTGTGTGGGAGCTATTCTGCTACACCTCCAGATTCACTGGAAGTCAGCTGCAGGTGCTTGTTTCCTGTTACACTTGTGGTAACATGTTGTTCTGTGTTCTACTTTCTCATGCTGGTTTTACTGTAGACACTACATCCTCATGACCCTGTTTCATCACAATAAGCACGTACACATAACCGTATTTCTCCCAGCCAGAGGTGGTGTTTCTGACAGAAATCTATAGTCTACTGTTTCATCTGATTTCTCTTCTTGATTAACTTTTCTATTAATTCCCAAAAATGTCCTTAAGTATACCTTCATTTTCACTTTTCATGATTCACACGCATTTTCTTTGCATCTGCGAGCAGGTGCGATGCAAGGAAATGCCTCTCAGACTACACATGCAAAAGTATTGGCATCAAAATATACTTAAACTACAAAATGTAAAAGTATTCATAAAGTACATTGGCCCATTTCAGAAAAATATAGTATATGATTTGATTATAATTATTGTTGCATTAACGTGTTCATCACAGCTGGTAAAGGTGCAGCTAGTTATAATGACTTGGTATACTGCAGGGTAGTTTGTGAATTTACTCCAGATGTTACTAAAGTGTTAAGTTTATTATATTTCACATTATTCATCAAAATCTGCAAAGTAACTAAAAATACTAAAAAATCTATTTCAGTAAAAGGACACAAATTACCTATGAAGTGAAAGTAACTGTCTATACAGTACTTGAGTAAAAGTTAATTTACAACACTGCTTAGAGTATTTTTACACTGCAAGAAAAAGATCAGTCCTTCATCCACAGCTGTTGATATGCCTTTGATACTAACTGTGTTTAATCATTTTTACTTGTGTAAGAATGAGGTTTTAGTCTGTACTGCCTCTGATATTCATAACGTGTCTCCGGTTGCTTACAGGTCGTGAAGGTGTCCAGGTGACCTCTGTTCCCGCCTCTCTGGTGCCCTACAGTCTGTCTTTCTCTGCCCGAGAGTCCTCTCCTCGCCCTGTCTCTAAAGTAGAGTCCAACTGTCCCCTGGACCCTCTGGAGTATCTGAACACAGAGCAGAGCCAGGCCACGGTGGGTAGAGTGCTGAAGTCGACTGTGTGCTTCTTTATCACAACTATAAACAAGTATCTCTTGATATATTATATTTATTTGTTTGTTTGTTTTGTGAACTGCAAGTAAGTTGGCTGCAGGACACAAGTTTGACAGAGATGTTGAACTTCTGATTTATTACAAAGATGCCCACCAGCCCACAGCTGTGGTGGAGGCAGGACAGACCTCCGCCAAGCCTGGTGAGTACACTTTAGTGACGGTGTTCCATTGCAAATGTCATTATCCTATTCATCCACAGCTATATAAATGAAAATTCTTAAATGTGTACAAATAATTGAACAAGTGCCTTCATATTCTGTTGTTGCTTTTAGGATTTTAGTTATTCAGTAGTCTTCATATATTCTCTCTTCCTGTCTTCAGGATACTCTGCTGCTCCTGCTGAAGAGTTTACCAACGGGCAGCTATTTCAACATCTACCGTTTTGGGTCCAGCTGTAAACACATCTTCCCGTGAGTCACTCCCATATTGTATTTGACTCAGTCACATCTTTTCTCTGTAATTGTTGGCTCATGATGGCTCTACTACAGCAGACAAATCATTGATATGAGGTGATTCTGCAAAACTATTGATCGTTTTTAAAGATTGTTTAATTGTTCACTCTCAACATTTTAAAATGAATAAATCCTACAAAGTGTATATGCTTGACTGCTGTACAGTAAATACATGCCTTTAGTCTATGGGAAGTAATTTTAATAAGTTGGTATTACAACTGGATGGGAATTCTGAATTGCTGTGTAGAATTGGTTTGTGCGACTAAACCGGACCTGCACTATGTGTGTGTTTCTGACAGCAGTACTAGTGGAGTACAATGAAAGGACCATGAAAGAGGCACTGAACAAAGTTGAAGAGATTGATGCAAATCTGGGAGGAACTGAGATCCTTGAGCCCCTTAAAAATATTTACAGCCAGGCCTGCATTTCAAATCAACCCAGACAAGTAAAATAAGATAAGCCTTTATTGTCAAGTATTTGTATTGTCTAGAATTAAGTCAAGTGCTAAACGTATACACACAGACACAAACACACAAACATACATGCTGCAAAGGTTCAACCCAGTCTCATGGCATTTCGTGTTCACCAACACGATTTTTAATCTATTGATTCGTGTTCACCAACACGATTTCCCCCTTTTTTTCGTGTTGCACAGCACGATTTTAAAAGCAATGTATTTCTACTGGTAATGTGTTTCGTGCCTGCAGCACGTCTTTTTTTCGTTATTTTTATCTTGAAATTCAGTTCCTGACGGACACCAAAAAAGCCCGAGATTATGGAATTAAACCAATAAATAAAAGCAAGGATAATTGTGTGTTATTGGTGAGTAAATAACAGTGTATTATTTTGAAAAGAATAACAAATTAGAAGGAAAAAAAGATTTAAAAAATACAGATTTCAGTATTCTGAGGCTCTGAGCCCCATTTATTTTTCTCACTGAAATTATACGATTTAAAATAAAAGCAATTATTGTGGCTTAATATTGAGTAAGAACATGTTTTTATGAACCACACAGCTTCCTGAAAATTCTAAATATTGGTCATGTTGGTAAGATTGGGTAGGCGTGGTGTTACTTGTTGGGGGGGGGGGGGGCATGAGTGCTCAATGCCAGGGCCCCTGGAGGTACTAATCCGGCCTTGGTTATGGCAGCCCAGGGTAACACTGCACACATTTAATGAAGAGCTCTCTTAACTAGCAAAGCCTTTACTATTAGTCTGTTGAACTTTCTAGAATTGTCATAGTCCCACATTATAAACGTGTATCATTGCATTTGGTGACATTTTGCTTCATAGAGAGGACCACCAGCCAGTGGATTTATTTTGAAAGAAATCTACACCTGTATTTTCAGAACTACACTGGGGGTGTTCATACAAATTCAAGAATATTTCACAAAAATGGCAAATGTGATTGATTTAATAATAATTATATATATTTATATTTGTAGCAGCTAAACTACAAACAAATAAATCACTGCACTGAGTATGACTTTTCCACATACGAACACAACTCGTCTCGTCATGCACGCCTCATGCCTGCCGTACACACACACTCATTTGGAAGGGGCGGTCTCTCCCCCCAACAACAGTGCACAGGCCCGGACTGGCCATCGGGAGCACCGGGAGGTTTCCCGATGGCCTGGCCTGCTAAATGGCCTGCTGGCCTGAGGATTTTTGCCATGTATGTATTGTGAACGCAACGCTGCGCAAATGTGGGTCTGACTCTGCCTCACAGAGGGTGACTGGCTGTCTACATGATGTGGCCTGCCCACATGGCCACTTTCATACAGACCATACACTAATGCCCTCGATTGGTCTCTGTGTGTCATTCAAGCTCGGGAGGGTGTGTGTGTATTTGTGGCGCAAGTGAGCAAGAGAGAAAGCGCGCGCATCGGTTACGTGTAGGCTATTGTTGTTGTTAGCATCTGGTGCTAGCTAGCTGCGCTAACGGATATAAGGAGCTGTTTCAACAACAAGGTGGAGGAGAGTCCTCTCCTGTCAGACTGAGAGACTGATAACTACAGCTCAGGTGAGGTAAAGGACTCTGCTGAGTGTTTAGATAGTTAACTTCGTTCTCAGTGGGTGGTCAGCACTGGTCACCATTCATGTAAACACATATTTCCATTTGAAGGGAGAGTGATTAGTAAAATATGCATGAATAATAATAAAAAAACGTTAACTAGGTGAAAAAATGTAAGATAAACTTTAAAAACTTGTTGAGAGCTAAAACTAGTCTTTGCTGCTGCCTCAAAGAGGAGAAGGGGGAGACAGGTGAGGCTGGTTCAGGAGCCCAGACACACTCACAACTATAAATGAACCAAAAACAAATAAATAAACAAGTTTCAATGTTTTATCATATTGGATATGGTATGTTATTGGTTATGGCCATGTTATTATGATTGTATGATTATTTAAATGTATACAGTTCTGTTTCATGTGGGTGTAGTCTCTCTCTTTATTTCCCCCTCAAAGTGAACCAGATTGATGCAGTTAAAGGTGGGGTAGGTAAGTTTGAGAAACCGGCTCAAGATACACTTTTTGTTATATTCCATGGAATGCTCTTAACATCCCGATAGCAATGAATATCTGAAGTGCTTTGACAAAAAATCCATAAACAAATTTCATCTGGAGAAGCCGTAATACTGTAAAAAGCACGACCAATCATCTGAGCCGGCCCGGCTAAAGTAACTGGATGGCCTACCTGCCTGTCAGCCTTCCATCTGTGCACACACACTTATCTCGTGCCCTCATTGGTCATGTGCGCGTTCGTGTGTGTTGGAGGAGGGGCTCTGTGAGGAAGTGGCAGATTTGTTCCGGTTGTGTATTTTCAAATTCTAGTGCACTCCAGCTGGTTTCTCCAAAATGACCTACCCCAACTTTAAGTACAACATTTAAAAAAAAAAAATCTTACCGGGGGAGCATGCCCCCGGACCCCCCTATAGGATTTGAGGTCCACTCCCACTTACAATATGTTCACATGAATAGGTTCCTAAATAGATTTGCACATTTTTTTAAATAGTAACCCATCTCCATGTTTATTTGTTGGTAGTAGATTTAGAGGGCTATCACTACGGGCAGCAACGCTGTAAAAATTGACAAATAGATCCAGCAAAATGGCACAAAAAACTGGTAGTGGCCTGGCTGGGTGTATAATTCCCGGCCTGACTTATTGTCCCAGTCCGGCCCTGACAGTGCATTACATCTGTAAAACTTATCATAACTGTGCACATCTTATACTTATTTGATAACTACTATATCCCTTGGTTAATTGAACACGCTACAATATTATTAACCAATGTCCTACTTAGTGCAGAAGTAGACACCTTAAATGTCCCAGAAATTGGATGTTTTAAAAATCGCCGCATATCTTATTGTAATACAATAGCTGAATCACTTGTAAAAAAAAGTGAGGGAACTTGTGTCCTTAACCTCATACGTCACACACACACATCACACACACACACTTCACAAAATGCAACTGCTCAAAAATGAAATTATTTCAAACAAAACATGATATTATTCAGAGTTTTATTGTAACAATTCTTATATTACATCTATTAAAATATTGATATACGAAATATCCGCCTATGCTTCTCTCCGATGTGAATACGCTGGTGGTCCTTCAAATTGCTTGAATTACTGAATCTCTTGTCACACTGGTCACAGATGTAAGGCTTTTCTCCAGTGTGGGTACGCTGGTGGACCTTCAAATGGCTTATTTGCCTAAAACCCTTCTCACACTGGTCACAGATGTAAGGCTTTTCTCCAGTGTGGGTACGCTGGTGGACCTTCAAATGGCTTGAGTTACGGAAACTCTTCTCACACTGGTCACAGATGTAAGGCTTTTCTCCAGTGTGGATGCGCTGGTGGACCTTCAAATTGCTTGAGTTACGGAAACTCTTCTCACACTGGTCACAGATGTAAGGCTTTTCTCCAGTGTGGATATGCTGGTGGTCCTTCAAATTGCTTGAGTTACTGAAACTCTGGTCACAGGTGTAAGGCTTTTCTCCAGTGTGGATACGCTGGTGGACCTTCAATACGTTTAACTGTCTGAAACTCTTCTCACACTGGTCACAGGTGTAAGGCTTCTCTCCGGTGTGGATGCCCTGGTGGACCTTCAAATTGCTAACATTTTTGAACTTTTCCTCACAGAGGTCACAGGAGTAAGGATGTTCTCCAGTGGGGATTCTCCGGTGGACCTCCAGATCGATATATAGTCTGAAACTCTTCTTACACTGGTCACCTGATTGTGGATTTTCTACAGTGTGGGTAGACTGATCTTGTTCCAGCTGTTCTCCAATGATACTCTCCTTACGTTCATCATGAGGTCTCTCTGGGTTTTTGCTGGTCGCTTTCTACAGTATAAAGCAAAGAAAGAAAAGGACATAGAAAGTGTATTAGAAGACAAAACATTTTAAATTACAATTTCTAATCACATAGGAATGTCTAGATTCAAAAATGTATGTGACAGAAGTAATATAGTAAGGTTTTTAATGAAACCTGAAAAGGCATTCTGACTCATAGCCTTAAATACCACTGAATAAACACAGGATTGCAGAAAAAATACAACATCCTTAACTTGATACAACTACTGCACAAAGACGCCCTGATTGGTTATTTGATTCAGGCTGAATTTGTTTTTCTCTAAAAATACATACAAAGGGCTTGGCATTCAGACACATCTTTTTAAGGAACCCTTTCAATTAAATATTATTGATGACATGCAAAATCAAAATTATTTTTTTCCCACCAATATCATGATGGAAAATGGACAGCTAAACTTTGAACACAATGACATTGTTTCAGTAATCTCATTTGATCAATATTCAACCTAAAAGTTAAAGTAACTTACCTCTGCTGATGAACTCATTCTGCAGCTTGTATTATCTTCTACCAGTTGTTCAGCCATATGCAATAACAGCAATGACCATAAACCTTATTCACCAAACACAAAAATACAAAAAAAAATGTATTGTTATTCAAAATGTTAACCTTGGAAACTTGAATTTGACAAAACTGCAGTCAGCATGTCGTTGTGTCCCTGGGCAAGACACTTCACCCCAAATTAATCCTGTGGGGATTGTACACAGTATTGAGTATGTAAGACGCTTTGGATAAAAGCGTCTAACAAGTAACATGTAATGTAATGTAACAAAACAATCACTACCACAAAGCTTAAAGAGAGGTAGAGTTGATCCAGCTAGACACTTGTAAATCTAACAATAGAGATGTATCTGGTGCTTTAGTTTGTACATTTCTTAAATACATGCAGCTTCAAAATGAACTATGGCTTTATATCGTAAACATTAATAGCGACAATAACACAATTTAATTCGAGCAACTCAAGTCAGCCAATCTTGTGCAGAGAAAGCATGTCATCTATATCATTACCACCAATATAAAGAACAAAAGTCAAACGAAGTTGCTCCTGTAAAGCAGACACTGTCACACAGCATTAGAAATGTTGTATTTCTTACCGTTGTGAGGAAGTAGTTTAAATAACTTGCGCAGGTTAATGTCTTTACTCGGGTGAGGTTTGATAGATGCACTGATTGTTTCCATGGTGACCACGGCTGAATCCAATTCAAAGATTCCAATTTAAATGTTTTACAAGTAAACAACAAAAACATAGAACAATCCCCACAATAAATACATGATATTGTCTGAATCTTGATCAAAATACTGCACACTGAACAAAGATGGATGGATTAACTCATCTAAACAAGGGGGGAAACTGGATCAAAAGTGGTTGTCATGGCAGATTTGGATGAATAATGCGAAATATAATCAACACAAGACTTTAGTTAATTCACAAGCTACCCTGCAGTATACAAAGTAATTAAAAGTAGCTGAACTGTTACCTGCTTTGATAACACATTAATGCATCAATAATAATAAAAAATATAATATATTATTCTGAAATACTCCAATCTGAAGTACTTCTCCCACCTCTGCCTACAACCTTTACTACCTAATATACACAGCAACAATACAATCCTGCACTTTCATGTTTTCTATTTTCCCCTGGTAGATTCCTATTTGTCTTTTAAATGTGTATCACAGCTTTGAGATTTTAACACATTTAGCATGAATGGATTAAAATTCCACACCTGCTTTATTATTTGTGCAGCACAAACTATGAGAAAACTTGTGCACATTGGACAAAAAAATCAAACCTTGAGCGTTTAGCGTAGATTTATGGCCACAGAATATGAATCGGTAATGCTTTTATGTTTTGTTTTAAATGTAGAATTGTAAGTCTCCCGTCAGATCAAGAATATGACGATTTGGTGCTAATGGAGAAAACTTGAACAACTTAAAGATCTGCCGGCCGTAACCTTGGTGGTCTTTTAACAAACTTTCTAAAACATTTCGGGGTTTGTAAATCCTAAAATGCTTCCAGGTCCAGGACATGATTGTCCCTCAAAAAATAATCTCACACTTCAGTGGAAGTCTTTATTTTTCATGGACACAACAACAAGCGGTCCAACACCAAATGGGTTTTCTGCAAAGAGGAAGAGAACAACATAAGAGCAGTCTGATCCATTTTAAGATAAGATAAGATAAGATAGAACTTTATTGATCCTAATTTGGGAAATGTTTGTGTTGCAGCAGCATAAAAAGACGTTCATTGTACAATAAAAATTAAAAGACAAGAAGTAAACAAGAAAGTAGAAAATACACATGTTGAATTTACAAATTAACAATAACAAGATATTCAAGGAAGTAGGATTGTCTAAACTGTGATTTAAATTAAACAATAGAATACAATATCTGCAATTTATCAGCATGTTGGCCTATACATTCTTGTCGCACTTCAGAGACATTTGTGAATGATAGGAGTTAGCCGCTCTCATATTGCATCATCAAGCTCCACCTACCGGGAGTGCTCATGCACTGAAATCAAGCGTACCCGGAAAGCATGACTTTCATTTTTGTATTGGTAAGCTTTTACTTTTTAAAAGTTGCCTCCCCACACCTGAAGCAAATCCAGTAAACCCCCGGATACGAAACATTGGTCCTGACAGGTAGGAATTCTTATCTCCGTTTAAACTACTGTAGCGTCCGAGGTAATATAACAATGAACGCACTGAAACCCCGTTTTAATAACTGCGTGTTTCTGTTGTTATTGTTGTTTCGAATTTACATCTGAGCTTTACAGACATCAGCTTCTATTTTCTTTATACTTAAACACTCTTGAGTGACATAACCCTATTTTTTTAATTATATTATTAAGTAGTCATTATTAAGCATAGGCCTACAGCTGTTTTTTCTAAATAACACAGTTGAGAATATAATAATTGAAATACACATTTTTAAGACGCAGACTGAACCAGGAAGGGTGGAGCAGTAGACCAAGGCAAAATAGATCTTAATTATTTATTTATTTATAGCGGATTACAGTACATTTGTTGAGAGAGATGCGCACATTAAAGTGATCTGGCATGACATAGCTATGTGTAGAGTTATGGGGGATTTAATAATTGAATTCGTACATTTTTGTTTGTAGAAGTAATCTGTCCTTTTGATATACTCATCAGTTCATATCGGATAACCTTTGAGTCATGATTGCATGCTAAATCCTATGGAATTGGTTAAGGGTCACCTACAGAAGGATGACATGCTGACAGATAGTATTACAGCTGTAAAATGATCTAAGTCTTCAGACACATACTGTTGATACAAGTATTCTGTTTTTTTCTCACTTTTTTACAGCAATATACTCTTTTCACTTGAATCACCAGTGTGTCTGTGTTACTGTTTACTACTGTTATAATATGTATTTGGTGAGACGTTTGTAGATGGACATCATAACCATTCATCTCTACAGCAGGAAGAATATCTCATATGTAATTATGTATGCTCTTTGTTTTACAGGTAAAATGGAGAACTGCTGTGGTCTGCTAACCTCTAAAAAGGAACCAGGTAGGCCTACAGTTGTTTCAACAAAACTGATAACAAAAGTATTTTTTTCTATAACCTGGAGTCATGTAAGATTACAATTCTAAAGCTTATGCTAGCTGTAAAGGCCATTGGGCACATTTTCAAAAATAATCCTAAATAAGAATTCATACATGTGATTTCTATGGTCGACCTGGAGTGAAACAAATATTTGTTTCATTGTGTATCCTTCTCGGTCAGTTCCTCTGAAGAGTGTGGAGGTGGAGCTGGAGGTGAGGGACCATGTGGCTACAGTGGTGTCCACTCTGAACTATGAGAACAAGGAGGACAAACCACTGGAGGCTGTGTTTGTCTTCCCTATGCCTGGAGATGCTGCTGTCTGTCATTTCAGTGCTACGATTGGACAGACACAGATCGTGGCTGAGGTGAAGGAGAAACAGAAGGTGAGCTGGAGAAACACTCACTACCATGGAGCTTAACAACTCAGTGAACCTAGTGAATGTTGCTCAAAGTGTCCTCTGTTCCCCAGGCTCGTGAGGAGTACGATGACGCTCTGAGCTCCGGTCAGCAGGCCTTCCTGTTGGAGGAGAGTGATCAGAGTCCAGATATTTTCTCTCTGAGTGTGGGCAGTCTGCCTCCAGGAGAGAGCGCCTCCATCAGGCTGGAATACGTCACTGAGCTGGCTGTGCAGGCTGATGAAGGGCTGAGGTTTGTTCTGCCTGCTGTGCTCAACCCTCGCTACCATCCACAGGGTAGGAAACCAGCCAACATGTTTTTGTACTGCAGGGTTTATACAATAGAGCTCCCAGATTAACACTGCATGAATTTCTCTCACTGTACTGTTTCTCACAATATTCCTAACTTGTGTTGTGTTGTTAACAGGTAGTGGCAGTGTCCAGGTGACCTCTGTTCCCGCCTCTCTGGTGCCCTACAGTCTGTTTTTCTCTGCCCAAGTGTCCTCTCCTCGTCCGGTCTCTAGAGTAGAGTCCAACTGTCGCATGGACCCTCTGAAGTATCTGAACACAGAGCAGAGCCAGGCCATGGTGGGTAGAGTGCTGAAATGTGCTGTGTGATTGTTCTTAATTACTAAGACCAATACGTGTCACCTCATTATATTTATTAGTGTATTTTTGGACCTGCAGGTCAAGTTGGCTGCAGGACACAAGTTTGACAAAGATGTTGAACTTCTGATTTATTACAAAGATGCCCACCAGCCCACAGCTGTGGTGGAGGCAGGACAGACCTCCGCCAAGCCTGGTGAGTGCACTTTAGTTCACTATCTTCAGCCTCACAGTTATATGATGTAATAAAAAAATAAAAAGCCAGATTAGTGGTTACATCTTCTGTCTCTCCTGTGTTTCAGGCACTCTGATGGGGGATCCAGTGGTGATGCTGAGTCTGTACCCTGAGTTCCCCCAGGCTGTGATGTCTTCACTCGCCTCATGTGGAGAGTTTGTGTTCTTATTGGATCGATCTGGCAGCATGGGTGTCCCTCTGAACAACAACGAGGGTTCACAGACTCGCATTGGCAGTGCCAGGGTATTCATTATGTTTTAATTAAGTCATAAAATCATTTCCTCTGAAATAGTAGTCTTCACCATCTATTCTTTCCTCTCTTCAGGATACTCTGCTGCTCCTCTTGAAGAGCATACCAATGGGCTGCTATTTCAACATATACAGTTTCGGGTCAAGCTATGAACACATCTTCCCGTGAGTCACTTCCTTACTGTATGTCACTCAGTCCACAAACATGTGCTTAATCTTTTGATATCGCTCTGTAATTCATATTAGCATTGGCAAAAAGGTCAGTCATATTGTGTGATCCTGCAAAACCATAGATTGTTTAATGTCAAATATATTCAGTAGATTGTAGATAAGCTTTAGTCTATGGAAAGATTGTAGGGTGAGCTGGTATATGAAATACAGTGTTGAAGTTGTTAGTGCCACATAGCTATTCACCACCTGACCTCCTCCATGAATGGGACTCTGGTTGCAGTAAGAGTGTGGAGTACAGTGAGAAGACCATGGAAGAGGCTCTGAAGAAGGTTGAAGGCATGGAAGATGATCTGGGAGGAACTGAGATCCTTGAGGCCCTCAAACACATTTACAGCCAGGCCTGCATTCCCAATCAACCTCGACAAGTAATACACACACACACACACACACGCACGCACGCACGCACGCACACACACACACACATATATCTTGCCTGTAACCTCATTGATACAGCCACACCTTGTTCCTTAGAATTTCCCATTTAAACCATGTGTGTGACTAAAACAGCAATCTAACACAACTCTCATATAATTATGAGGATGACTTAACAACACATGCTGCACATCTCCGGGTGTGATGCTATGTTTCTTGAAGTTAAATGTAAACTCTCCTCCCTAGCTATTTGTCTTCACTGACGGAGAAGTGGGGAACACCAAAGAAGTAATCAATCTGGTGAAGAAGAATTCAGGTTCCCACAGGTGATAACTCGACAAACACCCACACAATTCCCAGAATATGTTGTAGTTCTGTGTGTGTTGAAATCAAAATGACTGTATTGTAGGTGTTTCTCTTTCGGGATTGGGGAAGGGGCCAGCTCCGCTCTTATCAATGGGTTGGCCAAAGAAGGAGGAGGTTACGCTCAGTTCATCACAGGCATTGACAGGATGCAACCCAAAGTAAGACTTTACAGTTATTGTATCAATTTTAAGGACAAATTGAAAATTCATATGCATTAAGTGAAACACCCATTGCCTTTGCTAACTTTTTGTAAAACGCTGTTTACCGCTCAGGTGATGCAGTCGCTGCGTTTTGCTCTACAACCAGCTGTGGTGGATATCTCAGTGAAGTGGGATTTGCCAAAGGGAGTCTCTGTCACTGTTCTCTCACCACCAATCACAACACTTTTCCAGGGTCAAAGGTCACTGATTTATGCCCAGCTCACTGGACAGGTAGGAGGAACACTCAAATCTCAGACTGAAATACTTCACTTTTGGATTTGTCAGGGTTCAAAAACATATCTGTAGCTATTATTATACATTTGTGCCTGTGATGCTCTCTCAGAGTCCAGAGGCAGCAGAGGGCTCTGTGACGGTGAAGTACAGCCTGGCAGGGCATCCCTCTCAGAACAAGCTCCACTTCAGCCTCAAACCTGCAGAGGACTCTGGGTAAAACAGGCTTTGTTCAGACTGCAGAAGTACTTTAAATCAGATAAGCACTTAACAATACAGAGTTCATTTCATTTGTATATAGTCGACTCAAGTGGTAACAAGGGTTATTACAATGTATGTGCTTAAGCTAAATTTTTAGAGCACATTCACGTTTTGCAATCACCTGTATCGGCTTTTATATGAAATATGGACTTTAAAATGTAACCTAAAATAGATGTTTAGACCAAATAATGTGCTAATTAGCAATTAGCTTGCTAACACGCTAAACTAAGCTAGTGAACATGGGAAACATTATCAAGTTAGAATGCGGAAGTTTATTTTGCTTCTAATATTCACCTTATGAAAATAATTAAATCCACTTGTGTCTACTCTCTCCTTACCGCAGATTAACGGTGCACAGGTTGGCTGCTCGGACTCTGATTCGCTCCCTGGAGATGGTGGAGGAAGAAGAGAGAGAAGGAGGAGAGCCAGATGGAGTTAAGAAGAAGAAGGTGGTGGAGCTCAGCGTCCAATCAGGAGTGAGCAGCGCCTTCACTGCCTTCATTGCTGTCAACAAAGGCAGTGGAGAGACGATTCAAGGACCCCTGGTGCGCCGAAATGTTCCAACACTCAGTAAGTAAAACATAAAAACCATCTTCATTTTCATGCCTATAACTTTGTACGTAAAATATATTAACTTTTTAAACTTTTGTTATCTTTGAAGGTCCCTTATTATACTATTTCTCAACAATATATTATTGGTCTCAGATATATATACAAAGTGTTGGGCTAGAAATACCAAACAAATCATGCATTGTAGCATGCCGTATGATATAACCCTCTGTTTCAGCCCTGTTTCAAAATAGCTGATTCTGTGTTTGTAGCTTTAAATGCAAATGAGATTCCACTCCCCCAAACTTTCAGAATCTCTTAATTCTGATACAAATATACGTATTTATGTATAAAATACATAAAAAAGTGGATTTTGCATACTAGGTGACCTTTAAAAGACTTGAGTATCTTAATGGTCACCAATTAAGCAAAATGCACCTTTTTACAAGATGTGTCCCCGGTGTGTAAGGAGACCCACAACAAGTGTCAAAAAATACAACCCTCTCTCTTCTCCTCCTTACCCACATCTCTAAAAACGGGGGTACAACGGAGCTGATCCACATTTTCTGTGGTCATGATGACTTTACAAAAATGTGGGCTGGCTTTATGTTGAACTCCTGGCAACGTTCCGCCCCAACCTATCGTCCCCTATCAGAAACGTTGCTATCAGAAACAATGTGCAACGTGTTTTGGAAGTAATATGGTCTGTGTTTACATTAGCAAGCATCGCTAACACTCAGAGCTAAACTGTACTGGAGAGAGTATGTGTAAAAAAGCAGGGGGGGAAAAGGAACTCACCTTGTGGTAAACCCGCAAGAGAAAAAGCATTTGAGCTCCATACTGTTTCATAAATAAGCTTTGATGTGGAATGTGGAACAAGATATCGCGTTTAATCAAGGCAGCATTTAGCTGAGAATCTGCTGAGTTATCATCCTTCTCTTCTCTCTGCGGCTCGGAGCTGGAGCCTGAAAAGTACCGTTTTTTCCTGTTCACACCGCAGAGGCGCCGCCTCTTAGCTCCGGTATCCGGTTCACTTCCAGCGCCAAAAAATTGTCGGTCTAGAGGCAAGAGCTTCGGAGCTAAGAGGCGGCGTCGCTTACGTCTCTCTTACGTCGAGGCAGGGGCAGGGGCAGAGAAGTAGATGCTAAAGACCACAAAGAAGTCTTGCATTTCGCATGTGATGTTTGTAAAGTTCCAAGTAAAATTGTCCCTTGTAAAGTAAAGTCCGATGCCTTCCATTTCGTTTCGTAAGAGGATAACCAAAGCGAACAGTGCCTTCAATACAATCGGCCATTGTTGTTGTTGTCGATGTGAGGGATTTCCGCTGGTGTGAAAGCCTCAACAGTGTGGCTGTGTGCTCCAAAGGGGGCGGGGCCATCAGCGACCCAGAATCAGCAGTTCTCAAACAGGGCTGAAACAGAGGGATATGAGGGATGTCTAAAATGCATGATCTGTTTGGTATTTTGAGCAAAACACATTATAGACATGTTTTTTATATATCTGAGACCTATAATATATGCCTGAAAATAGTAGAATAGGAGACCTTTAAGTACTATTTAAAAAATATTTTGTGAGTAATGTTAATACGCTCAGAAACTAGTAATTTAGTTTCATGTGATTCCAAAAAAAGTCTCATGTTTTGACAGCTATACCCTTTTTTACTTTTTTAAATCTTAAAGTGATGATGGGCTGTCCTACGCCATCCATGATGTGGATGTCCCATAGTCCTGCGGCTGGAGGTAAGTAAAAAGCTGAATGCGAGTTGAATCAAAATGTGTATCGATGTCAAAACGATAACACATTTTTCTGGGGGGATTGCTTTTTGAAATAAAGCTTTAATGTGAAATACCCAGAGAGTGTATTTTTCCGAAACAAGTTAAGATGCAGGGAAGTGTTATTAGTTGTAAGTTAATTATTTATTTATTATCTTCATTAATCCGTTTTTTAAATGTATTTTCCCCTGCCAATGACTTTCATTTTATGTACTCTCATTTTATCTCAGGGTTCTCGGGGGGTCTCCATTTGGCTGCATTCAGTGAGTAAAGGGTTCGTTGGCTTTTTGAACACACTGGTGGTGTATCCCCGCTTCGACTGAACACAAGGACAGAGAGATACTTGCACTACAGTTATGTGCATGGGAACCTTTTTCAGTACCGTCCTTATGTTTTTACAGGCTTTTAAAGACACAACAACTGCATTTTTTTGGGTCTGTTATTCTAGAAAATGCAAACATTACCTACACAAACACACACTTCTTTCCTATACACATACTGGTACTGATAGATGTAATTAATATTTGTGGTGCTGTAAAGTAAAAGTGGTTTTAGGAAAGGAACAGGGTGGGTCACAAAGCAGCATCAGTTTAGTGCACTACACACGTGAAATTAGGAAAAGTTATTAATTTGATTAGAGATAAAGAATTTGGCATACTTTTGCTGTTGTAACTATGTATTTCTTCTGAAACAGATAATCCGATTGACGAATTTCTAATGGCACACGGTTTAGAAGAAGGTATCTGATTTGTTTCAGTTGTATCCACACTATACAGACTCATAACATGTGATGTTTTATGTGTGCAGTTCAGTAACATTAACAATTACAACATAAACAATTCGTATCACAATTTGATTTTATGAATATATTGAAAATATATATCTGGAAGGATGTCAAACAGCTTCCAAATGTTACCAAAATATTTAATAAATATGTTGGTATGCTTTTGCTATTGTAACTATGTATTTCTTCTGAGACAGATACAGATGAATATCAAATGGCAGACGATTCCGAACAAGAAGGTATCTGATTTGTTTCAGTTGGATCCACACTGTATCGGTTGTTTTTATACAGACTCGTAAAATGTGATGTTTTATGTGTGCAGTTCAGTAACATTCACAATTACAACATAGACAAGTCATTTCACAATATGATTTTATGAATATATTGAAAAGATGTATCTAGAACGATGTCAAACAGCTTCCACATGCTACCAAAATAATTAATAAATTGGGCGTCAAGCAGAACCAGAGGCAGCCAAGATTCATGATCGAGAGCAATGATTAAACTAAGTGTGACACAAACACTTTGGGGATAGCAAATGATTCAGCCATGATAAGCGGCTCTCAACCCATGCTCATTTTGGTTAAGGTTTTGAAATAGATAAAAAATATCAGTCCGTAAATACAAAAACATCTGGCTGTTAATGCAAAAAATAGACATAAATATGCAACCACTGTGTTTATTTTACCCAGTGCATGGATATAAATCTGAAAAAACACTGGTGGGAGTTAGATGCACAAATGGTCTGATCTGCCTCGAACTATCAACACTCATTCATCACATACTGTAGGGTAAAAATAAGTTTATTCAGTAGTTATTATATGTTTGGTTTATTTCAGATATGTATGATGATCCTCCAGAGGCAAAGCCTGAGCTGCCTCGCAGAGACCCTCTGCTGCAGCTGGTCTCACTCCAGAGGGCGTCTGGTCGGTGGGAGCTGGATCCGGCCGTGGCTGCTGCGCTGGGAAAGACCAGCGAGGAGGTGGAGAACACCCAACCTTCAGAGGTGAGTCCTTATCCAAAACACTAATACAAATGGGACTGATTGAAGCTGAGGTTATTAAATGTTTTGATGGGACCGATTCAAGTTATTGCATTTAATAAAGCACTCCATATAAAATATCAGAAATTGAAACAGAGCAATATGCAGTGGTAAGTAAATGTACTTATGTAAGTAAATATTTCAGGTACTTTATTTGTTTACTGTTCCACTTTATACTTCTACTCCACTGCAATTAAAAGGGATGAATTGTACTTTTTACAAACTATATTTATTATATTGCTTTTTGTGCGATTGAAGGGGTCAATCACCCCTTCAAACGCTCGAGTTCAATTTTCAAAAAGTCATATTTGCGTGACGCAATCTCGCGGTAGCCAATCAGCGGTGAGGATCTCAGCCTGCCATCACTGACGTTCAACCAGAAAACATCAGCCGTTAGCACACAGCTCCTCATATCTGTTCAAAAACTATACAGAAGTTAAAGAAGAACAAACCACAGACTGTCTGTCATGGCGAATACAGTCGCTGGTTTATTTATGTCTGTAGGCCGTTGTTGTGAGTGTGGACGCAGCATATACAACGTTAGTTTAGCCTGGTCAATCTGATCTTCATTCAGAATACACGCATTATAAAAGGTTTTTCGCCTGCAGACTTGTCAAAGCATTAATTCATGGTTTTTACTAACCGGTATCATTTTGAAACGTCTATAACAATTAAATCAAGGTAAAATATGTTAATTTAGTTGTAGTTGTAGGGTAGCCCCCTAACCAGCGCGTCTTGTTTGAATGATGCGAGTAAACACAGCTGACAGCCGCGGTGAAACTCGAGCGTTTAGAGCAGGGGTGGGGAACCTTTTTCCTCTCAAGGGCCATTTCAATTTTTACAACATCCTTCGAGGGCCGTACAAATGATTGAACGTCTGCTTAAAAACAAAAATCACAGCTCATTCATTTCGCCTTTCTTTCATGTTGTGCAAAGAAAAAGCAACCTCTTAATCCAGATTTGAAAACACTTTTATTTAGAATTTCAACAAACAAACTAAAATGTCCGCTTATTTACATTGAGAGAGAAATTCCATTGTTTTCCTTACACAAAGACAGAGTTCAACGTGAGCTCCTCCCCCACCACAGAGCACACAGCTGTAGTGAAACACCACCGGGTTAAGAACTCTTCCATGCTTCTCATCAGACAGTGAAACCTAAAATCTACGCTCACTCGTGCCTTTACCAAAGATAAAAACATGTGATTGAGCTGCTGACCGGCTGTACTGTTTATTTTGTTTTTCCTGCTTTTGTAGATCGACATTTTTGCCTGCCCCACAATAAAATTCAACAGTTCCCACTTCCCTGCATTCTGCTTCTTGTAGCCAGCACCACAAATGAAAGCAGTCTCTGTAAAAACCTCCCCACAGTCTAAAAACACAGTTTTTAAAACATTAAAAAGAGGCTTCAGTCTGTGACAGTCCAGGTAGCAGTGAGTGATTGTCTCTCTGTGAGTGCAGAACGGACACTCGGAGGACACGGTGGGGTTTATCTTCGACACAAAGGCGTTAACGCCCAGGGCCCCGTGGAGGATCCTCCACTGCAGGTCTCCTGACCGCTTGTTCAGTGGAGGTTTGTAGAAGAGCCTCCACACTGGTTCACAGGCCCCCGGGCCGTTAAGCCTCTTTTTCCACACCGTGTCTCTCCTCTCGCTTAGCTTCTGTTTGTTCAGGGCCAGAGTGCAGAGTCTATAAAAACCTTTCCCATTCAGCATGTGGAAGTCCGCATGGAGTCTGTGTTTGAGTCCATCCTGGTCTGCTAAAATCCCAATGTCCGGAAAAGGGTCCCCTTCATCAGGGGTTTCCTTTCTGTTGGAATACTCCCGCAGCATCTCCAACTCATCGTCAGATAGCCTTTGAACCCACTCGTTCAGGATGGTTCTGGTGTGGCGGGCCGACTTCAGTCCGAGCAGAGAGGCCACGGCCTCTGTGTTGTGGAGTCCAGGACCTGCAGCATCCACGATGTTCCTCAGCTTCACGACCCCAACGGACTGAAGCCTCTCAGTGAGTGCAGGTCTGCTGCCGTCCTGGACGTCCAGCCGGGCCCCCCACACCAGAGGCTCTTCCAGGAGCCAGAACAGAGATGCTGCGGGACCCACTCTGGCCCATTTAAAAAGTGTCCATACTTTAAAAAGTCCTTTGTAAAACGGAGGCAAAACACACACACGAGTAAAATCACAGTTTGTTAAAAACAATGACGCATCCAAACCCAGGCCTGCTACCCCCCTTAAAAAATGGTGCTGGCTACCGGCCCCCAGACAACATCATCGTTTCCTGTCAGGTATCTTTGTAAAAACTGGAGTTTAAAAACAGCTGCTCGACTCTCCAGGTGCACCAACCCTTGCCCCCCTTCTTCCTTTGGCAGGTACAGCGTGCACTGAGGAACCCAGTGCAACTTGTCCCAAAAGAAATTTAAAATAATGCCTTGCAGCTTTTTTAAAAGACCAGCAGGGGGCTCCACACACTTTAACTTATGCCAGAGGCTGGATGCTACCAGGTTGTTGATGACTAG